>NC_048281.1:12827174-12974674 GCF_009762535.1 Notolabrus celidotus | reverse complement strand
TGCCCTAAAAACCATAGACTGTATAATTAATGGACGTAGTATCCGTGATGTCACCCATCTGTTCCTTGAGTGCTGTTTTGAAGCCAATCGTGGGTGGAAGCCATATTGAAAATTCTAAACCCAACCTAACTTCTGTCAGGTTAGTGTGAGGAAAAGAGGTGGGCTTTGAACCTCCTCACCGACAGCTACAGTGTTCCCACCTGCCAGTCAAGTCAGTCATGTCCTAAAATGGGCGAAACTCGTAATCTTAATATCTTCTGAACTGTTGCGTTATAAAAAAATCCTGGCAAATGAACTTTACATGCAGAACCTGAGGAGTGATGAGATAGTATCTCAAACCCCTAATAGTAAGAGCCTAGAGGTAGATGCTCAGGTGGAGGTGGGGCTGAAAGTTTGAAGGCAGCATTGTTGGCACTGGCAAAGCAGGGGCAAAAACCTGAGAAATCTTGCAGATTAAATGGTCCGCCTATTTGGAAGGAATGGCGTAGGATTGCGTATGGACCGTATGGACGTGTCCCTACCAATATCAAACAATGGCTGAAATGTCCCCACCAATATTAGGGTTGAAGGGGAAAAAAATGCACTTCATGCTGCCCACAAAGGGTTAAATCCTTTCCCACTTCAGCACACCTCCCAAATACATCTTTGAGACCAGTCTGTTTTTTGACTGGCTTAGCTCCCTGTAGGCTGTTTCGCTTGCAGGTTTCACCAGTGTTGATGATGCACTCATGTCTGAGGATGTTGGCAGACGGGGCTATGTCCCCACCAATGTCAAAATCAAACCTACGCCCTTGGGTGATTGTAAGAATGACATGGCTAATGTAAAATCAGTTCAGCTTGAGGAGCTTGCCTGAATGAGCTCTCAGGCGTTGCTCCGAATTTTTGGAAACATGGTTGCACATGGCTTGTAAAGAAACTGTGTTTATGTTGATTTGTTTGAGCAGAGTTGCATGTCTTTATATGGGAAAAAGTTTGAACGACCATGCAAGTATTTCTTGCTGATGGCTTGTGTTGGCACCATTCTTTATGTTGATTTTGTGTTCCAATGGTATAAAATTTAAATCTCTACATTATGTTTGCCTCTTACACAAACATTTTTGAACTCGACTTTTAATCCATTAGTCGTACCTCGCCAGTAGCAAGGGATTTTGAGAGCCAGGATCTTACATTTTTGGCTGCCTTCAAGTGCAGGCTCCATAGTGTTAAAATGCCATAGTCTGGAGCCAGCTGGACAAGCTTACACTTCTATTCCTCCTAATTTGAAAACATAGGTGCTTTCATTTTTAGTTACTGCCCCTGCCAGAGGTCCTAGTAACCTGGAGAGGACATAATGGTGGGAGAATGTGTTAACAATGTTAACAGTGACACACAAAAAACATGTTGTAACTAAAGAACTAGTAATGTTATATTTGAGTTATGGTGTTCTCAGAGGCCTTTAGGCTGAAAAGGTCAATGTGACACTGATATACTTTATGATGGAGACAGTTTCTACACATTTTATTTTATTCTTCAAATGCATGTTACAAATATCAATCAATCAATCAATCTTTATTTTTGTAGTGCCAAATCACAACTAACGTTATCTCAAGAAGCTTTTACAAACATAGCAGGTCTAGACCATACTCTATGTTAAATTATTAACAAAGACCCAACATCAAGACAGGATACAATCCAGTCCCCTCTTACTGGCAGGACTCGATCCTATCTCATCCGCATCCACGATGAGCATTGCACCTCAGTATTTAGCTAGTTACAGCAGCAAGGAAAAACGTCCTTTTAACAGCCAGAAACCTCAAGCAGAACCAGACTCATGTTAGACAGCCATCTGCCTCGACCAACTAATGTTAAAAAGAGGGATAGAGGAGAATAACAGAGAGAAAGAGCGTTGATAGTGATGAGACGGATTGTTGTTGTAGTAGTAGTAGTAGTAGCTGTTGCTGCTGGAGTCCAGCACGTCTGTAGCAGCTGGAGTCTGGAACGTCCACAGCAGCAGGCCGTCTACAGCAGTGACTCTGAGGACCCTATGGGACAGTGGAGCTCAGGGACTCCCGAAATGTCTATGGTCAGTAACTGTCAATGGAAACAGAGAGAGTTTAAGTAAGTGATGGGGGGAGTTGAGATAGGATCCGAGTGTATCAGTGTGCCGGTTCCACCAGCAGTCTAAGCCTATAATAGCATAACTAAGAGCTGGTCAAAGCCTGAGCCAGTTCAATAAGCTTTATCAAATTGTTTTTGACAAAATGTAACACCAACAGCCCATTCAATCCCATCTTATAATATCATCATTCTAGAGCTGTGAAGCCATTTGAAGCATTTGTTTCAAACTATTGTTTGTGTTTCACTGTCCAAAAAGACAATGAACAAAGCTTGGCCTGGGTGCCAGTACTTTTCCACAAGGACAATATCATTAGTTTCCTCTCCGGAAAGAGGGAGGGTATGCATCATGTGATTGTTGGTGGAGGAGTTAGCAAGATCTTTTAGAGTCAGGACTGATAATTAGAGTCCAAAATTTTAAACTAGTTTGATTAAAAGTGCTGCCAAGTTTGTGTGTTGCATCTTGCAGCAGTGATGCCAAGGTTACAACATGAAGCATGAGGCTTTAATATACAGTAGTTAGAGAAGAAACACAGACACAAGCCATTGGTACCAAATAGATAAGTGCTTTTATGTGGGATATATCCTTCAAAACAACTAGTACCAGTACTTCACAATGAAAAAGTAACATGCATGACAAGTATGTATATTTTTTAATTTGGCTTAATTTTGCATTACTACACACCAATGGGAGGTTTCAAACATATGAAAATATAAAGTATTGTAAGCTTTAACAGGAAAGTCAATTCAGAATTTGTTATAATTCATGTATTTGACTTAAGGTTGAAATATGTTAATATCATTTATACAGTGAAATATTTACATACAGGTTTACTAAAGTTATTAACTGTGTATTTATAATATTAGAATAATTCCTAAAGCATCTTGTGGTTTTGACCAAAAAATGTTGAATGTACTTCAGTGGTTCTCAATATGTTTACCTATTCTAGATTGGTTGGTTCTGTGACATGTGATTGAGGGACCAGGAAGTGTTAAGGTGTTACTGTTTCCCACAATGCACCTCCCTGTCAATCAAGTCAGGCATGTCCTTAATGGGAAAAACTCAAAATCTCGATTTTTTTCTGAAATGCCGCGTGAGAAAAAAATGCAGCCCTGTACAGTATGTACCTATAGCGAAATTGCTTATTCAGGCCTAAAGTCATTTTCTGAACCAGGCTGTAAACATGTTTATTATTGCTGCAAAGATTGTGCAAAGGGCTGCACATGTGAAAAAATGCACACCTACCAAAAAGTTGTATATCCTTCTATAACATCTTTTTTGGATAAGTCTGTGTCACATTATAATAAAATAAATGTGGTCCTTATGTGAGATCAAGCAAGAGGCTTCAGGGTTTCCATAGTTGCTTGTTCACCTCATGGTTTTTAATTCTGTAAAACACTTTGAATTACTCTTTGTATGAATGGTGCTTTATAAATAAACCTTGCTGTGGGTCAGGACACTGTAAGGTTTATTTATAAAGCATTGTAACATGGTCTTCAAATGCAACACTAAAGTCCTACATTTCAAAGTTTATTTCAGGAGTTGACGATGAGTTTGTAAGTCACTGATCCAAGCTTTTTGATTGGTTGAATCTTGTGTAATGAAGCCTGTAATCACCCAATCCTCTTCTGTATGGCTCTGAGCAGATTCTAAAGGTCTTGCTGGTGTCTAGTAAGCCTGACCAACAATGATCAGAAGGGAAACATTTACATGATAACCTGAGTGGTAGGATATAAGTTTGTTACAGCCAAAATTAAGCTTTGACGGCACTTCCATTGCCATGCTAGAGTCTGTAAAATTTGAATTTTATTTTGCGATGTCATGAGACCAGAAACTCAGAAGAGAACAGAAACTGTTGGACCAGCTGATGATCACATGGTTGATGGAGAATGTTTCTAGTGTTGTAACATTATAAGTTTACCATTTATCAACAAATCACCCAACTTTATAAGAAATAGAAAGCCTGTTTGGAATGTTAACACTAATTGAAAATGTATGTTAATGCTCTACAACTGTTCTTTGTTTTCCTGTCACAGTAAAGGAAAAAGTACAAGATGTGCTATCTTTTTTTTCACAGAAACTTTATTTCAGTCTTTAAAAATAAAATCCATAAAAATAAGTATGTGTACTAAGTTTTTAAAGCTCTTTCACATGTAGGAACCATCACATACCAGTCATTGATTTAGTGTGCATCATTTGCAGATTGAACCATCACACTATGGCCCAGATGTTTGGACCATCATGTTGAGTAAACTCATCTGTGGATATCCTTTTCCTGCAAATCAAGTCTGAAATGTAATTTCTGCTTTGCATTGATATTCTCAAATGATCGTCACTAACAGAAAATATCCTACTAAACACAGCTGATTTATATACGGAAGTGGGTAAGGGCCACTGAAAAAAGTAAATAAATTCAAGTTCCAAATAATTATTCAGAATTCTTATTTTTTTCTCAGAATTCTGAATTTAATCTCATAATAATAAAAAAATGCTCTTTAATGTAATTAAATTGTTTTCAGTGGCACTAATCCTCTACTGTATTTATGATGCCTTTGAGCCAATGTTGTAATAACTGTTCAAAGTTAAAAGAGCATAAAACTCAACTCTCTATGTTTTGTTTTGACTTTTTTGTTTTTACTTATGCATAGCACACTAAGACACAGTTGGTAGGAGGTTTTAAAAAAAAATGATGCACTTGAAACAAGATTAAATGACATTTCAACACACTCAAGATATAAAGATAGACAGTAAATACACAACAAATGACCCACGGCAGACAGAAAGTATGTTGGAATGATCCAAATAGCCCTGACATTTATCTCACCCAATGTTAATATAATGCAAACGACTCAGCACACTTTTCAACAGTATGAAATATTAAGTTAAAAGTATAAAAACCCACACAGAAACATGAGCATTGGTATTTGTTTTTGTTGTTGTAATACATTAGTAGTGCATAAAAAGCTGCTTGTTGTTTTTGGTAATGTAACAGAGATAACACCCACAGTACTATTATTGTTAACAGAAACACAGTGGTCTAATATGCAAAATGTAAATCATCAGAAACATAACAATTCAATTGTAACTTGAATCTGCTTATCAGTAACAATAAATTGAACATTTTAGAGTGAATTTGCTTTTATATGAATCAAACATTACTATTCTTAGGAGGAAAAATCACAAGTGAATTATCTAGTACCATTTTTTTCCCTGTGCTGCAGAAAACTTTCATTTTTGAAACACCTGATATTCACTTTAAGCTTGATGAGATGAATTTCATGAATACCTTTAGAAGACTGAAATCGCTCGTTATGTTAACATCCATTACCATTATGTTCATATACAAGAGCAAGCACAGTGTTGCTTAGCACCTGGTAGTAGCTCATGTTGACAAATCAATCAATCAATCAATCAATCTTTATTTGTATAGCGCCAAATCACAACAAACGTTATCTCAAGATGCTTTTACAAACATAGGAGGTCTAGACCACACTATGTCAAATTATGAACAGAGACCCAACACCAAGACAGGGTAAGACTCAGTCTGACCCCACCTTAATCCATCATGAGCATTGCACATCGCAGTATTTAGCTAGTTACAGTGGTGAGGAAAAACTTCCTTTTAACAGGCAGAAACCTCAGGCAGAACCAGACTCATGTTAGACAGCCATCATGCCTCGACTGAGGCATGATGTCAGGATGGGCACTTACACGTAGATATATTTCTTATAAATAGACGTGATATTTATTATGTAACTTTCTAACTACCTTGAAAAGACTGCCTAGGGCACAATAGAACTAAACGGCAATCACATACTAGAAATGATTCTAATATAATGTAGTAGTAATAATGTGTTCAGCGGCAGAAGCTTGCACAAAGCTGTCATGTCCTATCAGCTAAAACTTATTTTAGAGTTACTTAAGACATATGTATGCTACATGGAATAAAATCCACAGTCACTGTAGGTACAATGGAGGAAAGGCTTAAATAACAGAAAACACCACACAAAGAAAAGTGCATATGTATAATAAGGCAAATATTGAAATTCACTTTGAGTACAAGTCTAAAAACTTCCAGTAGATATGATGAATTCAGGGCTAACAACTAGCTTCATAGTCATAAAGAATTTTTAAAAAACGCCATGTGGAGAGGCTTCATCATTAAAAAATGATTAGAACAAGCTCAGATTTCCAGTTAAAGATTGAAAAAAATACCACTGTAAATATTACAGACAGAGCTTCCCAAATCTCTGAAAATACAACTGTTCGCAACAGCTCATAACCCTAAATGTCACCTCTACCCTTAAAAAAGCCCTCACAGCAGTCCCCTGTTAGTCCAGTGTAGGGTTCCTCTAAAGTGAGAACAAAACAAACATGATGATGCCCAAGGTGCAGACGAGCACCAGACCCGAGTTGAGGATAAGTTTAACTCTGGGTGGTTCGTACAGCATCCCTGCAATGACTCGTGTCGTGTCCTCCTGCACTTTTTGCTGTGTGCTCTGTGCTTCTTCTTTATGTCCACAAAACCATTCAAGTAAACGCGAACACCAACTTCTCTTCTCATTGGCATTATATCCTTCCTCTGCTCTGATCATCTCCGTCCTCCCATTGCTGTAGCGTTCTGCAGGGGTTGAGGCAGGGGAGGTTTCTGTGCTTGGCGTTGCTGGGTCGTGATCGGTAGACGGAACCAGGAGCTTGATATCTGCTCCATCCAGACACCTCTCCTTTCTGACATCTGGTGGCAATTCCTTGTGAAGGCCTTGGTTGCCGCTGCTAAGATTCTGCTCAGTTAGCCTATCCATTTCATTGCGGTCAATACTGGGAACTTTTTCAATGCTGCGGAGTCCCCAGAATGTAGTAGTTCGAACTTGCTCCTCATCTGGTGGCGAGGAGCAGAGGCTGACCACCACAGCCACCAGCCCTGAAATCCAGAAAAGCGCAGCAGCAAAATACATGTAGTGGACCTTAACCATGAAGGCAGGTCGATCATCTGGCTGGTCACAGGGAGGTTGGCGGTAGGTAAAAGAGAGGATCAGTCGAATGGTGCCAAGTGTGAAACCCGTCATGCCTCCCCAGAATGCACCTTTCTCATTGCACCGTTTCCAGAACACACCTAGCAGGAAGAGGGCAGCAATTGGTGGAGTCAGGTAGCCAGCAACTTCCTGGATGTAGAGGTATGTTTGTCCACCTTGCATTTCAATGATAACAGGGACCCACGCAATGCTGATTACCACCATAACAACAACAAAGATGCGGCCCACAATGAGAAGCTCACGCTGAGCAGCCCCCTTTCGGAAAGTTTGGTAGATATCCAGAGTGAAGATGGTGCTTGCGCTGTTGAAAATCGAGTCAAGATCACTCATCAAGGCAGCAATCATGACTGCCATCATCAGACCCCTGAGTCCCACAGGCATCACTGCCATGACCAGGCGCGGGTAGGCGATATTTGAGCAGCCGGCCTGAGAACCGCACACAGCCATGCAGTGCTCCGGCCCGATGCAGGCAATCTCATCAACAAACAGGATGCGAGAAATCATCCCTGGAATGACTATCAGGAACATGGGCAGGACCTTTAGAAAACCAGCCATGAGGGTAGAGCCTTTGGCGTGGGCAATGTTCTTTGCTGCAAGGACTCTCTGAACGATGACCTGGTCTGCGCACCAGTACCAAATAGACGAAGGGGTCTGGCCGAGAATGAAGCCTGGCCAGGGGATATCCTCATCCAGAGGACCTCGAAGGATGCTTAGAGAGTTTGGTTTAGGGTCAACGCGGCAGGAGGGGGAGTAGGTGTAGTTTCCAGCGGCCACTATTGCAGAGACATTGGGAACTGCCTCCATGTACTTAGTTCTGACACCTTCAAGCCCACCAACTTTGATTAGGCTGATAATGGTTAAAGTTAAGGCTCCACCAATCATCAACACTGCCTGAAGTGCATCCGTGTAGAGCACTGCAACTAAGCCACCGGTGACAGTGAGCAAAGCTGTCATGCTGATGAGCAGTAAAATAGACACATACAGATTCCACCCCAAGGACTCCTGGATGAAGAGAGCTCCAGCATACAAGTCCACAGAGAGCTTGGTAAAAACGTACAGTAACACAGACAGGAAAGCAAAGTAAACTTTTAGCCTGTTGCCACCGTAGCGTTTCGACAGGTACTCTGGCATGGTGTACACTCCTGAGTGGATATAAACGGGGATAAACACCCAGCCGAGCAGCTGCAGAAGAAGAAGTGCGTTAAACTCCCATGCTCCGACAGCGAAGCCACCTGCTGCTCCCGACCCAGCCAGGCCTATGAAATGTTCACTGCCAATGTTGCTGACGAAGAGCGATGCACCTATTACTATCCACGTCATTGAGCGTCCAGCCAGGAAGTAGCCACTCACAGTGCTGCGATTGGCTTTCCACATGGCAAGAAACCCGATGACCATCACCAGGACAAAATAAAGCGCCACCACAGCTATGTCCGCTGCTTCCAATCCAGGACTCATTTTTACAGATTATCTCAAAGTTTTAGAACTTTATAAATCCTTCCAAAAAAAGAATGGCCAAATAGTTACGTTATTAAAAAAGAAAGAGCAAATGGTAATGTTCTGCTTTGGTTTGCTGTCTGGAGGGAAGCTGTAGTATCCACTGTCAGGTCAAATTCACTAGGTGTGCTTCGGAGGGGGTTATCCACCGGCACTGAGGCCGTTCTAGTTTTAGAGGAGGATGTGGTAGGCCTCTGGTCTAGAAAAGCCTAGAGTTAACATTCCTGCAAGACAGCAAAGACAAAGAAAAACACCTCATTAGAGCCTTGATTTGAGAGGGAAAGCAGCCAACGATTACAGTACAAAACAACCTCTCTTTAGACAGAAACATGAAATAAGATTCAAGACTATCTTTAGCACAACGAGCAATTAAAAAAGTGAAAACTGAGGCTTTAACTCCAAAAACATGATTGATTTCTACTTGGGTTTTTTACACTGCAGCATTTCTCAAGCCCCAGTCATTTAGCTTCCAGTGTTTGACCTTCCTCCTTAATCTTTTAACAAAAAAACTTAAGCCATTCAGAGAAAGCTTAGCTAAATTATGTAAGACACCAAGAGGGGTCAAGAGGGATCAAAAACATGTAAAGGATTATGCTGTGGAAACATTTCCTAATACTTGGTCTGATTTAGGCTATATCATCTTCATATCTTGCAAAGACAAATATGTTTTAATAGCAATTCTGAAAAACACTGACTATAATCATTCTGTGTAAGGACCTGCAGCCATATTGTAACAATCTACTTTATTGTTTAGACCATGAGAAAAATCGAGATAGAGGAGAGCTACAGGAAATTATGAAATTGCACAATTTTGGACTAATTCAAAGAATGTGTTTTTTATTTGACACAATGCAGTTATCAATGCAGACACTAGAATGTGTTACATTGCAAACTTAAGATTGTACAACAAAAACAAACACAGAATCTCAACCATTGATTAAAATCACAAACTGAAGCCCTTGCTACTCTCATGCCCATGTTTCATGCAAAATTAGAGCAGATTTTTTTTTAGGCACCTTACATTACTTCCATTGGAGTTGATATTACTATAACAAAATTGAATCTCAATGTAGCATCTGTTTTGTTTCCAACCCACACACTTTTTACTTGGAAGTCTGTCCTCTTTTGGGGCTTCAAAACGAGTTATAGAAAATCCCCCCATGCATTCAGCTTAACAAACAGGCTTTATGCATAACCATCCATCTTGATAAAATATATCTTTGTTTTCATTTTACCATCTCATCATCAAGGGCTAAAATACTGTAATGTCATTCAAGATAATTTATTCTCAGAGTTACATAAATTTGGGAGTCAAACATAATCACTTGCACCCCAGTATGCCAAGACCTACTTACAAAGCTCCTTTTCAAGCTGCTGTCAAAGAATAAAACATATAGTGCTTCCAGTTCCACAGAGGCACTAACTATTGCCAACTAAAGTGGGTTGAACAAAAACAACAAGTGTAAATCCTCTGTGCATGTCCTTTATGCAGCAGATGAGTGACTCAGGAGAATAAAGGATCCATGTTTGGCAAACTAGATCTCTGCGATGATGAAAAAAACACAAAAATATGTGACAAGTATTTACTCACTGCAAATGATAACAAGGCAAACCAGCCCAGACATGAATGAAGCCCTGTGAGGTTTATACACTTAAGCCTGAAGTAAAGCAAAGTCCATACAACTTAATGTCAAGTCCAACAAAAGGCCCATATTTGTTGAGCTTATTTTTCAAAGAAAACAAGGAAATCTAAGATGAATGGTTTTCTTGCCTGTGCTCAAAGGTTGAACTTGAACGCCTCACGTTTGTTTTCAATTATGCAACGGATGTGACATCTACTACTGCCAGTCCTGAGCATTACAGGAATAAGAGGGCAATTGTGCATCACTTAAAGGGCAGATATTACCAACAGTCTGAATATGAATACAAAAGAGAGTGAACACCAGCCCACACAGTGTATGCCCTTGTCATGCTGAAGGAAATTTCCAGAACACTCATTCATCAGACAGCAAACACTGGGTATCTTCAAGGAGCATGCATGGCTTTGTGTGTACCCTACAGTATTTATATAGATGTAACACATCAGGCACGTCCGGCATAAAATTTTACTCACTTGTTTTACATATTTCTGTCATGCTGACGTCACAAATTACTGTATATGCCTGCTTTCTCATGTAGTCAGTCATTTGAGACATTGACCAAGATAATCAATGATAGATTAACTGGCTTCTATGTACAAGACAAAACCACTCATTCACACACACACAAAAAAAATACTGGAGTACGCAGATAGTCACTTGGCAGACTCACCGGTCCACACATGGACACCGAAGAAGTATCTTGTCATCTAGAGTTAGCAGAAGAAATAAAGATGGTAAAATGACAGTGAACGCCCCAGAAGACAGATGTGCGTGGAGGAGTGTCCGCCTCGTGCACCGCGCAGATTCGCTGCTTCCTCGTTTGCTGGTCTACAGGATCAATTGACGTTCGCACCCCCGTTGGCGGTTGGCACCCGTAATCTCTCCTATCTATGTGTTTCAAGCGAGTCGAGACAACCGCCTCACACTGCTGCTTCTCCTTCTTATAAGGAAAGCTACAGATCGACGCCCAACCTACTCAGTGGTGCAGTGGCGGTTCTGGGGAGGGGCTAACAGGGGCCGGTGCCCCTGTAAAGCTGAACCTGGACCCCCCACCACCACCACACCAAAAAAATATTATATTATAAAAAGAAAGCTTTGGTATTGCGCCGATGTTACAGGCGGAACACATGCATGTGGCACTTGGTTCCAGTCCCTTAGAGCGCTAAGGGATTCATGTTGAGTGTAAACATCCCAACAGCTACTGTCAGTCTGTATTTTGATATAGTATAAAGTAGCATATATGTCTAATATATAGGGATGCACTGATGTTTTACCAGTTTGTTCTCAGCCGGTCCTCGCCCTTCTCAGTCTCATTTCAATGTTCTGCAGGATGTTTACATTTTTTCATTCAGAGTTCGTCGGGGTTAGTCAGCCTAAAATATTAAATCAATAAAACAAAATTAAAAGGGTAGCTCTTAACACAATTAAGTTCTATAGTCCTGTGATAAGATCAATGTATCCTTCCTATTTGGCCCTGTCTAGTTGGTTTATCATCCTGTATGTAAGCTCTTCGTAGGCTTCAACTACACTTAATTGAGTAAACCTTAGGCTAGATGGAGGGAGATCCACCGTTTTCCATTCCCTAACCAGGATCTTACGACCCAGCATGATGGCTGTGTGAATCCATCTTGTGTGGGTTTCAGGGATCCCCTTTAAGGGTGTGTGATCCCCACAGTGGTAAAAATGAATTATAAAAAAAATATGAAAACAAAACTTTTAATGTATCTCTATATTATGATTATATTACAAAATTTACATAACATACCATACAATAATTAACTTGCCCAGGTCATTATGTATTTGAGAATTGGTTCTCAATTGACTTACCTGGTAAAATAAAGGTTAAAAAAAAAGGAAAAAAAAGAAAAAGGGCATACAGTGGACACTTTTTTTTTACATTGAAATCCCTGCAGGGGCAGCCAGAGGGCACTTTTTTACATTGTATATATTTTAGGGGCAGCCAGGGGAGACTTATATTTATGTTTTATACATTTGAGGGGCATACAGAGGACATTATTTTTGTAACATTTTATACATTACAGGGACATCCAGAGGGCACTTTTCACGTTTTGTACATTAGAGGGGCATCTGGGGAGCACTTTTTCATGCATTTTCCAATGAAAGGGCACCAGAGATGGCCATTTTTAATGTTTTACCAAATCTAAGAGGGCACTTTAGCGCAGTTTCTTTTGGACACGAGGGCACAACCCCAGGTATCAGGGTCCTCCAGTGAAAAGTAAATACCCAGTTGTGGTGTCTATAACTGTTACAAAGCATAGAAATTACTGGAAGCTTCTTCTCTGAATGATCAGTGACGTCTAATCACACCTAAGGGTGAGGCATGTAATGTGGAACAATCTTGAAGCTGCCAAATGCTGTCTCTTAAGTAATATTAGTTTAAAAAACGTATTACAATCAACATGAGAACATAGGCCTATACTTTTTTCACAGAAAAGCCTCAAAATTTCAAGTGAAATCTTCAAAAATACATATTTATGAACTAAATATGCATAATGTGCTTCAGCAAATCATTCCCCAAGTAAATATGTGTAACAATGTGTGCATGCCAATTAATTTTGTAGGGTTTTACAGTGTAATAGGCTATGTTGCAACAATTAGTGACAGAATGGGTGTTTTTGCATTTCATACACGTGTGCATGTGTCTTAAGCACACTGCATAATATTTTTAACAACATAAGCTTGCAATACAGATGTTACTACCTCTATTGTTGTATGACTAACATATGAGGACTACACTGTCTTAATATTTACAATGGAATAACACGACATAACTCACTACAAAATCTCATTCGTACAGTAGCAAGAAACACGTTTGTATTCACAGTAATATTCCCCTTATTATGTCTACAACCTCAGCTGTCAGATGAGGAAGGTTAGTGTCACTAAAAAAAAACATCTCGCACGACAGACAAAGCGCTGCATACTTCAGAGGCAAAGAAACAGAGTACATTTCCATTCACTGGACAGATATCTTGGGAAATTTCCATTTCATGAAAACTACATTTCCCATTAAGCGCCGCGCGACTGTATACGTAGTTGTTTAGCGACAACCGACCAGCGTGAAAGCTGCAATTGGAAGTATGCATTGTATGTGTATTGCAGTTGATGTAACGAGTTGTTAAGCTTTTGTGCTAATGCAAACTAACTGGATCATATTTTGTCTGTAAACATTATCGTGTCTCCAAATTGTCAAGTTGAATTTGGATTGATACGGTATTGCTATATATGTGATTGGTATCATCAGATCTGAAATCCTTCAACACGTTCACAACGATGATTAATAGTTTTCAAACCTTTGCCAAAAAATTACATTACATTTTTTCTATCATCACATAATTATCACATTTCTCACTGTTGTCTTATTTCATTACCCTAGTAGACTTTGTTGTGGTCATTTTCTGTTTGTGTGTCAGCATTAAGGTTTACAGCCTTCTGTGTTTCCACCATAGACTGTATAAAATACACATTATAATCCACTATATTCATTATAATTCATAATATATAATTCATTATAAAAATTCATTATAATCCACTACATTCATTATAATTCCACATTATAATCCCATTTAGGTTTGCTGCACTTCTCCTACCTGCTGCCAGGAAACAGAGTCCAAGTGGAACAGGAGCTGATAGCAGTGTTGGTCAGTTATTTTTAACTGTGCATTTAAAAAAAATGCAATTTAACTCGGTTGTTCTTAAATTAATATTCAGGGTTATCATGACATGACATATATATTTCCAACATAAATGTGTCACAATATAGTCTGTAAAACCTTTTAAAGCGACACCAGATCCACTTATCAAATTAATATGTCACATAAAAACAAAAATGTAAGTAAAATAAGATATTATGTACCACAAAGTGCCTCTTAGAGGACATTGAAGTTTCCTAAACTAAAGATATTAAGATAATATAATACTTTATTGAACCCCGGGGGGAAATTCAGTTGTTGAGTGCAATCGAGAAAAAGTTTAAATAAGTAAAATAAGTAAAATAGACATAGATAAGTAAAGATAGAATAAAAAATGTAGATATATACAAATGTTACAAATGGTGTAAATAGTTGTAATTACAGGCAGTATTGAAAAAATTAAATAGCAGTGACAGGTTGACATGGTGTGATTATGATTTGGTTATGACAGCGTAAGCAATATAATAAATAAATATGGGTATATGATATGACTGTATGAGTATAAAGAGAATAGTAAAACTTACTATATATAATAGTACCATGATCATATGCAGTAAACAATAATAATGTAATATGACATCATATAATTTAATAATAATAATTAGATAATATTATGTTATATGCATTATAATATCAGCAGCCAGAGAGTCAGTGCAAGATGAGCTAATGGAGTGTGACAGACAATGCAGGGATGGTATGAATCTGTTCATGGGGGGGCGGTTGAATATTATTGCTCATGCCATATCATGGTCCCATTGTGAGTCCGCCTGCCTGAGACAAGAAAGCTTCACAATTGGCATTATTATTGAAATGCAGAAGCCATTGCAAATAGAGATGCGCATGCAATACAATATTAGTGGCAAAAGTAGTCATTAGAGTTATACTAATAATGACGTCATTCAGATTGTTGTTTGTCAGGTCAGGTTTAGTTGTGGAAGCAAACACTTGGGCCAGTTTTTTTTGTTGACAGAAAGTGTGTCTTTCATAACAAAGCAAATACTGATGCCTAGCCTGTCTTACTTCTCTTTGTCAAGATGTATCACCATATCAGAAAAATATTTAAGTGATCTTATAATGAATTAACCTGATTCTCTACCTAAAGAAATAAACGATTGCTGTGGCATTCCCCTTATGTCCCATGTTAAAATGTCAAACTGCTGAAAGAGTAGTTGAAAAGCAGAATACAAACATAGGATTCGTGGTGAGACAAATGCACTGTATTGTCAGTGAAATGGGAGCTTCTATCTCAGCTACAAGAACCATCTAGTATCGCCTCCTCTGGCAGAGCTATGTTTGGGTATACTACTTTGAATGAATCCCTGTAAAGACGAATTTCAACAGGACATGGGCTCATGTTGGGAAAGCACCTTGTTGTCTTGTGTGATATAGGTCAACCTACTTTGTTTTTAATGAAAACACTTCACACAAGAAATTTGAGACATAAGAAGGAAAACTCTTCCTTCTGGACAAAAGTATCTTTACATCAAATATTGAAAATCTGACAAGATGTGTTTGAGCCCTCTGTTTATCAGACTCTCAGAATAACAAGCACATAAATAACCTAATTTGGAGGAGAACAAGAAAGCTGATTATTGGCTGATTAGAATCACAAGTGTACATACAGTATTTTCCATGTATAGCAAATGTTTACATCTGACTAGAACCCCCTCTTTGGGTCACTTTAGTCATAACCTGGCCATCTTGAAACCAATGGACTTCACACTAGTTACTGAATGTATGTTTGTGAAACTATGGATTAACAAAAACAGCAGGAACGTGTAACAAATAGTCCAATCAGAATAGCTATAGTAAAAAAGTGGAAATGAGTCATCGATCTTATAAATTAAAAGTCTTTAAAGGAGCTTAAAGAAAGATTTAGTTGAATCAGCAACTACTGTTTTTTTTAAATTAACGCTTCTCATTGCCAAAATTCCATTGTATTTGCAGAATTACTCTAAGTTGATTTATTCAGATGTCTTCAAGGTTTATTTGTTTCACTCAATTGCACTGTGGGTAATTATGTTAAAACAATTTGTCAGTTTGTGCCAAATGGCAAAGCCTTGGAGAGACTGGCAATAACTTTTGGTCAAAAGGAGTATTGTGTGAAACTTTGAAGTAGAGTGGGAATTTGTATGGGGCGCTGTTAGTACCAAAATAAAAGCTTCATAAAGCGATACAGATATCCCAACCACAGTCTGTCAGTAATGACTCCTATGGATTATAGCCAGACTGCCCGTCGTAAAGATGTTGGAAAGGCTCTTTTGCCTTAAGAGATTTCACAACGCTCTGAGACAGTACTGACCCAGTCTATGGTACGGACAAGCTAAGTTGCTATTGCGAAGTCTGTATCGCTTTATGAAGCTTTTATTTTGGTATTTCTGCTAGGCGGCAGTGTGAATTAGCATATTAGCTAAATATTTGGGATCAGAGAGCAACATTCAACATTTATATTTAACATTTATATTTATATTTCACTTTTGGATTTAACATTTAGAGTTAGATTTAACATTTGGATTTAACTCTGATTGTTACTTAAATATCTTTTTCATAACAAAATTAAATGTGAAAGAGATCGCAAATATTGCTCTTAATGTGAGAAAAAAAAAGTGACTTTTAAAAATTCACACAAGGCACCTCATAGATAGTGGCACTGCCCACATCAGGACCTAAGGTTCTACCTTTTCACACAGCCTTGATATCATAAACGTACTTCAGTATTTACAGTAGTTTTCCATAATCTTATCCATAAAGCAAACATAGAACTTAAAGTCCAGGGTAAACATTATTTTAATTTTAATTTTAATTATTTTTATGAAATAAGAGGGGAAAAAGGGTTATCAAAAATGAATATGACAAACATGAATGCTTCTAAAAGTAAAATGTCATTTTTCCAGCTGTAAAGATGACAGAGTACAGACTTTACACAGCACTGTTGGAGAAATGACCACATGACCCTCATTTGGAGCTTTGTTTGCTTTACTGTGCTTTATACTCTGTCTATAAATAGCACTTCTATTAAGAAACATACTCTCTCTATGTAAATACTGTAGTATGTCAGTGAGTCTATGAAAAGATTGTCTTTCAAAAATGTG
Source organism: Notolabrus celidotus (assembly GCF_009762535.1). Taxonomy (NCBI): domain Eukaryota; kingdom Metazoa; phylum Chordata; class Actinopteri; order Labriformes; family Labridae; genus Notolabrus; species Notolabrus celidotus. Next base: position 12,957,607 of record NC_048281.1, on the reverse strand, counting down.
GGATGATATCTGCATGAATGAAATAACCACAGCTGGAGAAAAAAATGGCTTGGCAGCTGCCTTTTGTCATATTTCATATTCTTATGACATTGAGGTTGATTCTGCAAGAATAAAGATATCTGATTAAATAGTAAAGCATTTTTTTTAAGTCTTAATATTAAGGGAAATGCTATTTTCATATCCTCTACATCATTTTAGACATTCCTTTTTTAGGAAGTCTAGAAATGTAGATGTTTTATTCATACCTGTCCCTTCACTTCAAACCCCTTTCTCGTTTCTTTGAAACCAGTCCGTTTAGTCCTTATCAAATACTGTAGCATGCATATGTCCTCAGTTTTGTAGCTTTAGCATTGAAGAGTGTACGTAGAACAGGCAAGTTAAAAATATTTGCATAGTGCAGTAGCTCCATCTAGAGACTAAAATGTGTACTTACTGGTGGTTGAGTGCACATTAAACAGGGGTAAATGTTCTGTTTTTAAGAAGCAGGGAGGTCAAACAGAATCCATTTGTTTAAAAAAAAAATGAAAAATGTCAGTAGTATAATTTTTTTTACAGTTATTAGATGTGTTAAGTACATTTTCCCAATGCCAAGAATGAAAAACTAACAATAGGTACATGGACAAAAATCCAAATCATTATAGGGAACGTTTGCCTTTTAATTTTTGGAAATAAAGTTGTTAGAAGCTCTCAAAGTGTCAGACGGGCTTCTAATTTACATTACATGTGCTTTTTAAAAGTAATGTACTGTTAGGGTTGCCAACTTTCTTACTAAGAATAAGGGATAGGTGCAAGGTGCCATGATGGTGTGAGCAAAACAAAAATTAAACCCAAAAGAGGAGTATGACTCCCCTAATGTACTTTTTCCATAGATACTTTTTTCTGCTCTTGACTGACTCAAGCAGTCTTTTGTCCTTTTGCACAGACAGAGAGAAGTCCTTACATGACAAGTCACAGTTTACAGATATTTAAGGTTAATTTTTGATCAACTCTGGGATGCATATGTTTCTTGAGTCTGACCATGTAATGGCCATCAGAGAGAAAATCCTCTCCACACTTTTTTGGCGACTTGGCGCATTTGCGCTGTAAACAACGTATGCGCGTGAGGGGTCCTGTGATTGGATGACAGGCGGTGTGATTGGCACATTATCTGTCGTTTTATCTGATCTGGGATCTGTAGAGTTCAGTCTGCTGTATTTACAAGAGTTAATAGTCAATATACGGGACAATTGAGTGCCCGTATGAAACAAACCAATTTAGCCCAATATACGGGATGTCCCGGCTAATATGTGACAGTTGGCAACCCTGTACGGTCTAATGTTATGTGGTAGTGTTAGGGCTATTAAGCATTAAAACAAATCCTTTGTGACTAATTCTACAACAAATAGGACAAAATTCAACTTTTTTTTCATGCTGAAACAAACAAAAAATATATTTCTCCGGTTGTGTTTTAAGTTGCTGTCAAAGCGTGTGTGGTTGCAGTCCTGTCAAGTATCTGGCAGTGAGGTGAGAGGTTTGTAAACACTGCACATCCTGGACCATACCAACGCCGGAGGGCAGAGACTTCACACTCATGGCTATATTTCCATTTTGAAGCTCTACAAAGAGAAACTGGTTTCAGGTGCTCAAGGTGACAATTCAGATGGTATTCTTTTCATTTATTGACATTTCGAGGACGGTTTCAAAACAAACATGTCATTTACTGTACGAAATGTCCCCGCCCCACCCCTGCTGGGTGAGGAAGTGGACTATTCCTCTCTGTTCAGCTCTGAATCAGCTGAGTTTGAGGATCCAGCCCCGTCAGGACTGTCTCCACTGGCACTCAGGGGGTGTTTGGAAAGACCACACATCCTCAGGAGAAATAACGGGTCTTCTGCCTCCTTTTCTTTCAGAAACACTGCCAGAAAAGGTTTACCATAATGACCGGGCTGTCATTGTTTTGACTCGGACTGTTTTGAAGCAGCTAGTGGGCAGGCGCGCATCTTGAGCTTGTTCTGCAGCAGGTGAGTCATTGATGCACCTGATAACAAGCCAAATGTGTTAAAGACTGAAACCCTATCTATTATTTATCAGAATACCTACATAACTCTTTAATATACTCTGCATCTATGAAATCTGACTCCACCTTTTAGATTGTGTTAGCTTTTTGTTTGTAATAGCTAGCTAGGAAGCCATGTTTTGACGCGTTTGCTTGCTTCATTTCGGTATTAGCGAAAATACTCATTACAGAGCTCTCCACATATTAATCTGACGACTGTACAATGATCTCACTTGTCCCCTTGTATTATCAGCAGTATTGTAATCATCCAGTTTGTAGTCGTGCTCTTACATAATACAACCTCACCCAGCATTAGGCTCTTGTGATGATACAGTTTTACTCAGGCCAAAAGCTGCAGCAGCCAACAGTGTTTGGCCACAGTTGCTATTGTACACACTGTCTTCTCATCCTCCATCTCCCTGTTTGACACCGGCACATTAAAGCCTGTGCTGCTGCTGGTGGCATTGGTGGTATCAGTCAGGTGACAAGAGTCCATAGCGGGGCTTGTTTTCTGCCATTGTGTCCACCCTCAAAGCACACACTGGTCTGCCTGTAGAAATACATGGGTTTTTTTTATCGCACTTTCAATTCTGCTGATACATGCAATGAGGAAGTGAGACTGTGCATGTAGTTCTTATTGCTCATCCTGCACGATTTGACTATCAAGCTGCAGTCACCTGCTATTAAGCTGTGTTCCTGGGCTCCTCATTTGCCTGAAAGTTTGCACACAGTTCAGTTGTCTTTTTGCAGTCCATCCAAGGTGAAACATCTGAGCGGGATGAGTGTGGAAGAGCAAGTAATCTGGGGGTAGATTGCTGCGTTGTGTAACGTTGTTTTTGGGCATGTAGCAGACTTAAGACGTAAGACAGGGAGAGTCTGCAGGGTGACTTAGACTGACTTTATATCAGGGGGGAAATGGTGGAATGTTGAATATAGTTGTGTTGCCTGGATTTTACAATCATTGCTGTCAAAGGTCTGCTCGTGACTTTTGCCAAGGAGGCTGAGCTTAAAACTTGTCAGCAATTTTCATTGTACAAAGAAAGAGGTAAAACAGAGGATACAAAGGTTTACAATAGTATTTATCTGCTATCCTTGGAGATGGCTAACCAACAGTAAAATATTTATTTATTAATGAATTTTCTAACTCGTAGTAATCAGTGAATAGTAAGGGCACCTTTTTCTACATAAAAAAAAACATTTTAAAAAGGTGTGTAATATAAACTTGGTTTGCGCCTAATGGAAAATATGCACACTGTTGTTTTTGTTCCTTAGAATGGAGACTTGTCAACCGCACACATTTCTTCCTATGGTTATTATTATGGCTCAGTTCAATGCAAGGAATAAGAATTTTAAAGTTTTACGAGTTAATATTTTAAAATACATTAGGGTTCTTCTGTTTTCTTCATTCACTCAAGTCCTACATTTTCAATACATCTCGTTCACGTAGTGGTTGGTCTGTTGTACCACATTGTAAAGTTTCATGAAAGACTTAGCTGCTGTTTGATGCTTCAAAGGAAATAAAACTTGCTCCTTCTCCAGTTTTTTACCTTTGTCCTACATGACCCATCTAAATATCTGGTGTAGGCAGTTATTATTATCACTGTTGATTAATCTAATTCACTTTTTGTAAGTATTTGTTTCCTGTTCAGCCTGTAAAACGACCACCATAAGTTCAGAGAGACTCAAGTTATGTTATATAATTATATTGCTTTATTTTGAAGGGAACAACAGAAAACCACAGGGCTCGGTTTGAACTTTAACATTGATGGATAAAATCAAGGGATTATTCTATCTAATCACATTGTCATTAAATATTGGCAGACAGGGGCGTCTGTGGTGTCTGTGGTCCTTTGGTTTGGTCAATAATACAGAGTCGCTCTCGGCACGTGTTGTTGAGTATGTCGATGATGTTAAAGCCTCTCTCAGCCCAGGCACATGCAGCCCAGATGTCTCTGCTCCTCTAATCCTGCTTTACACTCCCCCACCCATCTCTCTGTTCAGCTTTATTCAAATACACTACATTAAAACACACACACACACACACACACACACACACACACACACACACACACACACACACACACACACACACACACATTCCATGTGCTTAAAAGCAGGCAAAAAGCTCTCTCCAAATCATACAGCTTCTTTATTGTAAGTAGAGATATCAGCCAGCCACTTACTGGCATTTTGAAATAGTTGGCATCGACCATTAACTGCACTCACAAGGTCGATAAAGAAACAAAAACAATGAAGTCTGCAGACACTGCAGGCAGCCTCCTCGTCAGTGTCGAGAAATGTTGGCACTTTTCCGCATTTCCATTTTGTAATTCTGCATTTCACATTTCACATTCTACTATAAAATTCCTGAGTCACTATCGTCTTCTCTAAATAATGACAGCATATCAAGTCTAAAAAAGTAACTGGCTAGTGTTTAACATGAATGCTGTCACGATGGGCAGAATATTCAATCAATCAATCAATCTTTATTTGTATTACGCCAAATCACAACAAAAGTTATCTCAAGACGCTTTCACAAACATAGCAGGTCTAGACCGTACTCTGTGTTAGATTATGAACAAAAGCCCAACATCAAGACAGGCGTTATGTGTTATTTATCTGCCATTGGCCAACCTGCTCTCTGATTATCTCTAGTATTAACCTATTTGTCTCTACCACTAATTGTAAAGTGTTTCTCTTTACTGTTCAGCTCAAGAAAGATTTGTTTCCTATGTCAGCTGGTATGAGCAAAGGCACAAATGACTACAATATTTATGAAAGTGGCAGCTTTCAGTCCTAAGAGAAGTACCACCTGGTTCTATATTTACCTCAGCCCTACCTCGTGTTTTAGCATCATACGGCTCATTTGTTTAAAAGTTAGTTTGTTCAGTCTAAATGCTCTCTCTCACTTTTGTTTCCAGCCATAGTTGGCAGCTTGTTCCTGATAAAAAAAAGTTGTACTCTACCTTCACCAAACAGTAGACAAACTAGGGTTGGGGGTATTTAGATGCTTTCAAGGTAGAAATTTCCTTCTATAGTTTTGGAGACCAAAATGAATTTGAAATGAGAGTGAAGGTGTCTTTATCAGCTCAGAAACACAAATGATGCTAATGTTGCTCTAAGTCTTTAAAACATGTAAAAATTATACTGTTTACTATATTCATTTAACAACATATAAGGTGACAATATGCAAACACATTTCCCCAAATGAGGCTGAAAACATACATATTCTGCTTTCAATGTGAAGGCAAAGCTGAGCAGACTCTCTCTCCTGTTTTTGAGCCCCGTCCAGAACTTATTTTTCCTCTCAAAGTGCATGCTAGGCCACTCAGTCTGTGGTGGAAGTACTCCTCCTTCTTCAGACTGAAATACAGATCAGTGAGACAAACACGGTCAAGTCATGAATGAGGACATTTGTCTCAACAGCCCTCAGAGCTTGTGTTTATCAGCGAACAGCTAATAGGCTGATTTAATTACGAGTCTCAGAGGCAGATGTATTTCCAGCAGGTTGCAGACAGACTGATTCTATCGTTTAGTGTTTATTGGTTTTGTGACTTTAATAAACTGACTTTCCTTATTTTTCTTGACTCTCTTCCAGAAATACTTTGCTCAAATGCTTTGATCGGACTGGTGTATCATGGATCCTGAGGAGGTAGAACTGCAGAATGACTATCGTTACCGCAACTATGCGGCGGTCATTGAAAAAGCGCTGCGAAACTTTGAGTCTTCGAGTGAGTGGGCAGATCTTATCTCCTCCCTGGGCAAACTCAACAAGGTACAGTCTGATGCAATGAGTGGACTGAATGCTGGATGAATACAGTCACTACTTATTTCTTAACCCAAATGTGCTTCTATTATTATTATCATATTACGTTATGCTCATAGTATCAAACTAAATATGCCTGTTAAATGACAATGAATGTCTGTGGTCTGTTATTTAATCTGATCTCCTTTCCATCAAAATTTTGCAGATGTCATGTTCATAGTTGCAGTGTGTGTGTGTGTGTGTGTGTGTGTGTGTGTGTGTGTGTGTGTGTGTGTGTGTGTGTGTGCGTGTGCGTGTGTTTCACTTCTCTTTATTTATTAGGAAGTTCAAGTTTCTCATTGGGACTCTCTTGCTTTGTTATACAACTTAATTGCTGAGGTGTTCCTGCTTAATTGGAGCAATAAGTGTGCAAACTTTATTTTAACTCGCAATGCAGCTGTTTCCTTTCGAGTGTCTGCACACAGTACACAGAGATTGTGGGTATAGAAACATTCACTCCCTTTAATGTGAAACTATTGGACATCAATCAACCCTTTTTTCTTTGTTTTTGTTCTCTATTTATTTCAGGCCCTGCAGAGCAACCTTCGCTACTCCCTCCTGCCCAAGAGGCTTATCATAGGGAAGCGTCTCGCCCAGTGTCTGCACCCAGCACTTCCAAGCGGCGTTCACCTTAAGGCTCTGGAAACCTACGAGGTTATCTTCAAAATCATCGGAACAAAATGGCTGGCCAAGGATTTGTTTATTTACAGGTGAAGAAACTGGTCTGATTTTTTATTTTATTTATTACAGGAAGCCGTTTCTGTGAGTGGCTTTGTATGATAATGTGTGTGTGCATTACTTGGTTTCAGCTCCGGTTTGTTCCCACTGTTCGGCCATGCAGCTATGGCAGTGAAGCCTGTTTTGCTGACACTGTATGAGCGGTACTATCTGCCGCTGCAGAGGGCTTTGCTGCCAAGTCTCCAGGCCTTCATAACAGGACTGCTGCCTGGCCTGGAGGAGGGACTGGAGGTGTATGACAGGTACCAAATAAGAAGAAATCATGTTAAAGTCTTCTCTTTTTTAATGTTTAAGGATACATTTGTTCTCTTTGCTGACTGGGGCCAAGTATTGAAACTATCAGGTGATGCTCAACTTTTTTTCTTTACAAAGGAATCAGTCATATAAAGAAGACAGCTGAACATGAGTATTGATGATTAGGTTTATAGATGGGAGCAGGAATTATACTGGGAAATACTTGGTTGATGTGCTTTTCATGGGAGAGTGAGTTGACCTTGTTGTGTAATGCCTTAAATGCAGCTCTATTACAACCAAAATAAGAGCTAATACAATTAGAATAAAAAGAAGGCCAGACTCCCACTCAGAAATGTAAATCTAAAGTTGATTTTCTGTTCCTCCATTCAGGACTGATGCGTTGATGGTCAAGTTGTCACTGCTGGTGGGTCAGCAGGTTTTCTATGGCGCCCTGTGGGGCAGCATGCTGGTCAGCCCCATGGTGCGACAGCCTGCAACAGCCTTTGTAGTGGCACATTTTGACCGCATGGCATCCCTGCACCAGCAGACACACATGCTGGGCTACGACCACAGGCTTGTGGTGAGTCTCTCACACTGCACACAACTTTGTTTACTCTTACAAGATGGTACTGTAACGTGTCCATGTTTAAGGTTTGATCTGTAGTCTGTTCCTTACTATCTTCTCTTATGAATCTCCTGTGTTTCTCATCCTTTGCCTTTCTCCAGGTGAAGGCAGTGTGTCTTTCTTTGCAAGATTCAAATCTCCTGGTGCAAAGGAACATGCTTGAAATTGTGCTCTACTTTTTCCCATTGGCTACATGTCTGGTATGTATGTAAAAATACTCCTGTTTGACAATCTCTGATCGTAATCGATCTGAAGTGTTAATCCATTTCTACTCCAGAAATCACTTTTCAAAAAGATGTCTATGCCAACAGAGCCCCGTCATTAACTTTGTGATATTTAGGATCAAAAATTATAAATAACCCTGTAACTATCTGACTGTATGGCACACACTGTTATGCCTCTCACAGCTGCTGTCATTGTTTTATACCAAGCATGCATATTGTCCTGTCGTTAAGCTTCTACTTTCCTGTCGTTCTTGGGTCAACTCTTGTTTTGTGTTTTTTTTCAGGAGCCTACAGAGGCCAGCATGGCTGTGAGTCCTGAAGATGTGATCACAATAGTGTCTGCTGCCTCTCTTACATTGTTGCGCAGAGACATGTCCCTCAACAGACGTCTCTACGCCTGGCTGCAAGGTATAGGTCATGGAAAATACAGTTTAGTGACAGGTTACCTACTCGACCACTTCTTTGATGTACTTTTGTTTGCCTCCGTGTTTTGTCTGTTTTCAGGGACAGACATTAAAGGAGGAACACCACACCCCAACTTCTCCATGACCGCAGAGGATCACACAACTTACTACTTCAGCACATACTCCAGAGATTTCCTTGTTAAGGTGACACTCTTCAAAATGATAAATATGATCATTTTCAGCATAACCATATTTTTCAACTTCTAAAAGTAAAAGTCTGATGAAGCAGACTGCTAGCCCTGTGATTGGTCCCCTATGTAGCACCGTAGTTCTGTAATCGGCATTGGCTGTACATTAAATCTCCCCTGATGTCTCCTCTCTTTTCTTGTTTGAAATACTTGCAGTATGATCAATCGCTGTTCAACATTTATCAGCTCCAACTTCAACATAATACTCTCGGGTTATGTGCCCAGAGTCGCCGTAGTTTCCTGTTCACGAACTATTTTGTTACTGAAAGCAAAAATGTGAAGACAAAATAAATATTTCTTGGAAAAAGAGCAACAATTGTAGTTGCAGTTGTGAGGTTTGGAGTGAACAGCAGATACTGTGAAAGAAACTAGTCCTTCACATAACTTCTGTTTAGAGTTTCCCATGGTGTCCTGAAACTGTTTCTGTAAATATTGAAGTACAGCTAAAGGTTGCATTTCAGGGTATTCCAGTAAAAAAAAGGACATTTATTTACATGACTCATCTAAGTCAGGTGTTGTTGTTTGAACATCATGTTTGTCACCTCCATCTCTAACTTTCACATGATTGTTTCTTAACCTCAGGCTCTGATTAGCATCCTCAAACAGAAGAGCGACCCAGAAAATGTGACTGGATGCCTCAGGCCCTTTCGCATCATCATGAGTCTGTTAGATAAACCGGATATAGGTAAAAAAAAAAAAAAGAAGACACATTTATTAATCAGAAACTCTTTATTAAAAACTCAGTTTTATTGTGAGAATGCTTCAATGACAATGTGTTGTTACAGGTCCAGTGGTCTTGAGCAGTGTGTTGTTGGAAGTTGTGCGAGCATTCCACAGTTACTGCCGAGAGATGCTGGGGGAGGAAACCATCACCAGCTCAGGGCTTGCAGGCAACCAGTTAGCCAGGTGAGAAAGAGGGATGAGATGAAAGAAAAGATGCAACTGTGTTCACTCATGCAAATGTAATGGAACAGAACAAAGTGCTTATTTAAACAGAAACATGTCGCTTTTCTTCTGTTTTCTTTTACAGTAAGATAAAAGAGAATAAGAATTCATCAGAGGTCATAAAGACGATGAATATGCTTGTGAGCACCATGAACAGCGAATACCTGTGGGAGTACATGACCCGACGCTTCTGCACTGCTCTCAGGTATGACTAACTTACTCCAAGAAGGGCCATAAAAGAAGCATAAAGCTGACATGAATACATTGTTACAGACTATCCTCATTTACCTTTGGACATCAGCTGACAGGGATCCTTTCATTTATTTTCTTGTCTTCACTCCGTAGTAACAAAGATGACCCTCCAACACCTCCGCAGCAGGACCGCAGTCATCCGGCTCCATCTGTCACAGAGATATCCAATCTCGTTATTTTCCTGCTTGATGTTCTTCCTCTAGTAAGCAACACCTTTTCAAATGTTTTGGCCTTGGTAAAAGTGTTTTGCTAATGCAATGTTGTTTTATAAAATGTAAAGATGTTTTCCAAAATGTAAATTTGTCTCCGACTTTGTAAAAGTGTTTAATTTTTTGTAAATTTGCATTGCAATTCCCAGCCACAGTACAGACCCAAACAGAATAACTTCAAAAGTGAAATTTGCCCCTGAAACAAATGTGTTGTGGTTTAAGATTTTGGCAAAATCCAACAAATACTGCAAATGTTTGATTTGTCAGAATAGATAAATCTGTCGTGTGTCTTTAATTGATCTTTTTTGCATCCCTCAAGTTCTCAGTTACTGTATGTTATAACTAATAACTATTTTATTTAGCACTAGTTGAACTAAGCTTGACTCATCTTTCTGAAGAAATTAATTTTCACAAACAGTTTTCTCTAAATGTTCTTAATTCTTTTCCTCAGGAGCTCCATGCAGACATCCAGTCCCAGCTCCTACCGGAGATGCTGGGTACCATGCTGCGGACCCTGTCCAGCCACATGGACTCTGTTACTCTGGAAGACGTTACACAGGGCCTGCGAGCATGTTTCAAGGTCCTGAGTAAGATCCAGATGCCTGTGGCTTATATGGACGTCGAGACGGGATCACACTTAGAGGACATGGAGTTACAGTTACCTGACGAGGAAAGCCAAAAGACAGAGGTACGACATATTGCAAATACAGCCTCTTTTCCCTGTATTGACCTGAATATATATAATAAGGCAGGGTTATTGTGGTTATAATACGTCTTATAAAAATGGTATCGTCATTTATTTAGAGTTAAGTAAGTAAATGCCAAGACAGTGGACAGGGTCACTTCTCTGTAAAGCTAGTGTACCCTTCATAACTGGGGCCAGTTGTCTCATGGGAATGAAAGATAAAGAGACATGGTGACAGAGTTATGATGGCTTTTTAAGACAGCAGTTACAAATGTGGCAGAAATATTGAACAACTGTCAAAAATGTGTTGTCACCGAGCTTCATTTTCCAGAGATGGCGTGCACAAAAAGGTTGTCTTTAAACGCATGTGTGATTAGCTACGTGATTGAAAAACTGATCAATGCTAGGCCCATCACAAGACATGTCATCCATCTTTTCATGGAATTTATATACTGATAACATAAGTGCTTAAAATGTGGTATTTTCCTTTTAAACGGTGTTGAAACATTATTTTATTTAATTAGAACTATTTAATTACATTTTCAAAATTGTATTTACCTATCATGTTTTATTTGATGAGTTTGTTTTATAACTGTTTTTAATTGTATTATTTTTTTCTTATAATGAATAATATAAATAATCAAGGTTGTCTTATATACGGGCCAGTATTTTATATGATGTTTGACACTCTTTGTACCTTTTAGGACACTGAAAACGAGGGCAAGACAGAAGCTGGTGCTGGTCAGGTTAACGGTCACCATAGAGAAGAAGAGCTGAACAGGAACGGGGGAGATGAGGCAGCTCCTGCAAATGGTGTTTACCCAACCCTGAGGTCTGAAGACAGCGGGTTGGGTATCAGTGCCTCACCCTCAGAGCAGCATCTCCCCCCAGGAGTCAGGGTCACTGCAGAGGATAGTGGAAGTTGCAAAGAAGGGGAAGGAGTGTGGAGGAGGGGAGGCAGCGTAGACACCATGACCCAGTGTCTCCAGGAAATCCTGGCCTCCGTAACCACAAGGTAAATCATTTAGTCATTAACAAGCTACTTTTTTATTTTTTGTGCTTTCCTGATAGTTTAAACCCTTCTGTGTTTTAGGTATTTGTTGGTGCAGGTGGAGGATGTCAGCGGACCAGAGGATGGACCCCATCCTGGCGCAACTGCTGCCTCCACAGATCAGAAGACTCTCTTACCGGTAAAAGGAGGACAAGAAATAAAAGACAAAGTAACCAAACTGTTCACTCTAACTGAACTTAAACCCTGCTCTATATCTAACACCCAGCTCTTAGCACCACCACCCACAGAGAGGAGGAAGAAGCACGGGTGTCTGGACTGGGCGGCTGGCTACATGCCACGAGGCAGGGCAGAGATCTCGGAGGCCTGCCGACAGGCTTTTACAGCCACCTGTCACCTGCTGCTGGAGTGCACCACTTTCCCTGTCTACATGAGTGAAGAGGAGACTCTGGCCCTCCACACAGACATGCTTGAGAACGCAGGTAAGCACACAGATGTCCCACAGACAAGTTTTTACAGAAACACTGTGACTAGTGATCCGCTTATGATTTGATTCATGGACTGTAATCAAGACAACTCTCTCCATGGAGTACTTTATATGACTGTTTTTATATTGTAAGAGAAGTGCTCCTTGTGACATGTGAACTAATCTGAAACTAATGTGATGCCCCTTTAACTTGTAAATATGAGATTCAATTGTTTTTATTTTTCACAGGCAGTGATGTGGAGGGCCTCCCTGTGTGGTTGAGGTCCTTGATGACCTTGTGCTGCCTGTCCAGGGACTACAACATCCAGCACACTGCAGTGGCCTCTCTGTTAGAACTCATCAACCACTCCCAGTCCTTAGCACTGGTCATCGAGGACAAACACAGACGCTACCAGACATCAGACTCCAACCCTTTGAGTGGGCGTCTGCAGATGGTCACTGTGCCACCAATCTACCCTGCTCTGCTGCATGCTATAGAGGAGGACACAGATTTCTTTCAGGTTCAGTTATAAAACAGAACATGTTGTTGTATTGTAGAGCAGTAGCATAAATCTGGGATGTTAAAAGTGTGCTTTCTTCCTCATGATCCAGAGGGTGTCTCAGGTACTGTGGAGCCAGCTGGACACTGAGCGGCGAGAGCAGCACATTTCCTGTGTGGAGCTCTTCTACAGGCTTCACTGTTTGGCTCCATCAGCATCCATCTGTGAAGACATAATCTGCCAGGCCCTACTGCACAAAGAAAAGGTGAATAGTCCTGGATTTGGAAATGTGTTTCTGCAGTTAAACTTCCTCAAGCATCCTTTAAATGCATCCCTTATAATTGTCTCCCTCAGTCTGTCAGGTTGGAAGCACTACACCGCTTCACAGTACTGTGGCACCTAACCCGAGAGATCCAGGCAAACAGGACCATGTCTTTGAACCGCTCCTTTGACAGGTTGGTCTTTCAGTAAAAGAAAATGATTAACAATAATAGTAGTTTATGTTATATATGTGTATTTCATGTGTTTCTTGTGTAGCTTATATTCCCAAACTTAAGGCGTTTTTTTTGTAACTTTACCCCGGAACTAGGGACTTTACCCCTGAACTACATGCGTTTTGACCAGTGGCCCCAGGGTCCAAATTTAGTTCAGGGGTAGATAATCTCCCCCCTAAAAAAACCCTGCTAGAGGGGTAGTATTTTTCAAAGGTCCCAGGCTTTTGGGGGGCAGGGCCTGCAATGCTAACATGTCTGATTGGTAGATTAACCGCAGTGTTTTTATTCCGTCGACAACAACATCACACACATTCACTTGATTTCTCTTTCTTTAATTTGTTCTATCTTTCTTGTATGTGTGTGTACTTTTCACAATACAGTTATTATTAATAATAGCAATAATACAATAATTATTATTATTATTATTATTATTATTGTTATTATTGTTATAATAATAGCAATAATAACATTATACTAATAGTTAAATAATAGTAATAATATTTTAGCATTTAAGTTCAGATGAGGTATGCATATTGTTGGCATAATACGTAACAAAGATCCTTTGAAAAGGCATATCAAATTTAATTTTCCATACTTCAAATAATAAAGAAAAGTTGCAGTCTGACTTTCCCCTTTTATTTTTATTTCTACAATCTTAACACATAATAATAGTTAAGCAGCTTTGTCACCTGCATTTCTCTTCCTATCCCACACTTACCTCTTGATAAGTGAGGGCAGTGGGCCTGTCAACATTTTAACTCTGGGCTGAAGCTGTCTCAGTAACTCCTGAGTCAGAAGTTAAGAGCTGCGCCGTGTGAATTAGTGTACCTTCCAGGTATGAAAAGTTCCACCACTGGTAAAAAAATAAATAAAAAATACAAGCTCATTGAAATTTAGCGTCAGTCAGTCAGTCAGTCAGTCAGTCAGTCAGTCAGTCAGTCAGTCAGTCAGTCAGTCAGTCAGTCAGTCAGTCAGTCAGTCAATGAGTTATAAAAACCTTGAAAGAACTACAGTAGCTCTATTTTTAAAGGATGTGTGTTTCGATCTTTCCTAAACCTGCCTGTTGAACTGTCTCCCTCAGGTCTCTGTGTGTTGTGGTGGACAGTCTCAGCTGTACAGACGGCTCAGTAAGTGCAGCAGCTCAGTGCTGGCTGGTCAGGGCTCTGTCCCTCAATGATGTGATTCGAATCCTTGAACCTATTCTCCTGCTGCTGCTTCACCCATCCACTCAGCGCTGCTCGATTCAGAGCATCAAACAGAGCCTTGCTGCTGGTAAGTCCATTTGTCATCATGTATTGTAGATGTTGTGTAGTGGATTACATTTTGTTTACATTTCTTTTTGTGTCTTTAAGGTGACCTGAAGGTTTCAGGAAACAGAAGTCGAAGCTCCACCAAAAGTTTAGGGACGTCTGCAGATGCCATGGCAACAGAGGTCACCACCTTGAACCTGATAAACATTGTGGACCGAGAGGCGCTGTGGACGGAGCTAGATAGCGGTGCTGAGTCGATGCATCTACCAGACACCTTGGCTGTTTCTAGGAGTGAGAGTGAAGAGACGGAGGAGGACGACGATAAACAGGCAGAGGAAGAAGAGGAAGCTGAGAGTGAACACACTGAGTCAGCGGACACTAGCGGCGCTCAGGTATCCACTGAGAACTCCAGCTCAGGCTCTGCCCCCTACCGTATTACTGAGGAAGGAGGTGTGGTTAACGGCCTGCGGAGGGCAGAGTCTGAGCGCACGCAGGCGTCCGATTCACTGTCAAGTGAGGATGAGGAAGATTTAGAGCTGGAGGCCATTGCCAGGTCTCGCCTGATGAAACAAGAGCGAGAGAGGAGAGAGGCTATCGACTCTCTGTTTCGCCATATGCTGCTGTATCCTGCAGCGGGCGGCTGGCGACATCTTCTACAAGGCCTGGCTCTGTTAGACAGCCTTCTGAGAAGCAGTGCTGAGTGCCCCCTGGTGGATGCTCTCTCCTCCACTTCTCTGGACACAAGCTCCGCTGCACATTTGAACTTAGTCTCCAACCTCCTGCAGCGGCACCAACAGGCTCAGGATGGTAAAGGCTTCTATGGCAGCCTTCTCTCCCCATCCTCATCCCCATCTTCGCCCCCTTCCCTGCTCATTGAACTCCTGTTGTCCTTGTGTCTGCGATTCCTGCGTTCTCATTACCCTTCACATCTATGTCTGGGTCCTCTTGACTTGCAGGGGAACAGGGAGGTTCAGGTGAAGAGTGTTGAGGTGCTGACTCGCATAGTGAACCAGCTTGGCTGCATGGCGTCCCGGCAACAGGGCAGTGGGGCGAGTTTGGAGCCCATTCGCAGACTTCTCTCAGGATGTAAGGTGCAGCAGTACGCTCTGCTTACGCTTTCTGCATCTATGTATGTCAGCCAAAAGGGAACAGACAAGGGACCAGCCAAGGGTGTGGAGGTGCTGGATGAGCAGGGGGGGCTGTCAGAGGAGAGTCTGGTGAATGTGGGAGCAGGAGGGGGGCAGGAACAGTACACCTTACAAATGGAGTTACTGAAACTCCTCCAGGCTCTCATAGTCCTGGAGTACCATGTGTGGCCGGGTGGGGCTGTCTCAGCAGCAGGGTCAGGTGGAGCTGCTGGCCACTCTGGGGAACTTCGTGAAACCCCGACTACAAGCACCACTCTTACCCGTGAGTGGCAAACCGCTGTCCTTTTCCAGCAGTCCATCAAGGCAGTGCAGTACGTCCAGAGCCACCCCATCACCGCACAAGGGATGTTTGTGTCTGCTGCAGCCAGGGCTCTGCAGCCGCAGTACGGCTATGCCATGCACCCCCACTGGGTGTCACTGCTGGTCTCCTCTCTGCCATACCTGGGACGCTCATTAGGTATCATCGTGGCTCCCCTCATCAGCCAGATCTGTAGGAACTTAGATGAGCTGGTCAAGCTTTATGAGCATGATGGAGGGAAAACAAATCAAAGGTACACTTAGCACAAGTAAAAACAGAAAAAGCATTCTGTCCTTTTTTTAAATGGAATGCTTAATGTATTTTTCTGTCTTCTGAACAGCTTGAGTGGTAGGCGGGAAAACATTGCCCCAGACTATCCTCTGACTCTGCTAGAAGGCCTGACCTCCATCACACACCATTGTCTACTGGATAACAAGAGGGTGAGGACACACACTAAACCCACAGATAAGCACTTCCTGTTTCTATAATCATGTCAATGCCCTGTATCCTCCCTCTGTCTCTCTGTCAGTCCTTGGTCGCTTGTGATCCTGTGGATGTCCGTAACGCACGTAACGCTGTGATCGAAGAACTGCCACACATGCTCAGTAGCATGGCGCTGTTGTGGGGTGTGGTCATGAGGGAGGAGCTTCAGAGGCGTGTATCTGACTCTGCTCAGAGCAGCAGACCCTCTTCTACCTCCGTCTACTTCAAAAGCACAAAGGTGTGTGTTACATAAGAACAAGTTTTCTGCCTTTTATGCCATCAGAAGTGTTACTTTCACAGATCTGTACTAATTTATCCCATATGTGTTTGTTAATCCTGTAATAAAGTTTGCATAGTTTCTTCTGTTCAGCCTTGAATATGTATGAAAAATGTGTGTGCTCATTTAGATCCTAAGGCAGCGGATACTGGAGTTCCTGGTTCCCCTAACTCTTCAGTATGGGGTTCAGCTATTTGCTTCCCTGGGAGTTGTGTGGAGCAAGAAAAAGAGTAAAAGGAGACATAGAAACAAAGTAAGAATCATAACTTTAACAGGCTTTAGAGCTCTTTTTGGCATCAAATCACTCATATCACTCCTGTCTTTATTAGGTCCTACCTGTCGCAAGTGAGTCACGTCTAACCATTGTGGATTTGGTGAAATCCCTGCACACTTTGCACACAGACACCATCCTACAGCTGGTCAAGGAAGTGGTGAAAAAACCTCATCAGATTAAAGGAGAACAGGTACACAGACATGCATGATTACACAGATGCTTTAAACTTGTATTTTGGTTGTTGAAGTCATTTGTGTTACTTTCTTCACTTCACTAGAAGTCAAGCCTGGTAGATATTCCCATGTTGCAGTTCACCTACGCCTATATCCAGAGGTATGTTGATAATACAAAACCTTAACACAGGTTTAATAAGACCACTCTATAAATTCTCACTTTTCACTGTTTATTTGCAGTATTTCAGCTCAGGCAATGCAGGAAAATGTTCCTCCTCTCCTCAGTCTACTGCGGGAATCTGTTCAGTTAAATCTGGCCCCACCTGGACACTTCTTACTACTGGGGTTTGTATTTACTACATTCAATAATTATTCTTTGAAAGGACTATTATCACCAGTTCCTCTGTGTTTAAACAACCACATACAGTATTCAATCCAGAAGGCACTGTATCTTGCATTTGATCCAAACCAATTTTAAAGTGAATGTTGGTTCAAAATGAGGCCGTCAAACAATTAGTTTTATTTAATTGCAACTAATGTCAGAATTTCAGCAGTTAATCGCAATTAATCACATTTTTTAGTGCATGTTGAATATGCCCTTATCTTGCATTTAAGATAAGTTTTGAAGTCCATATTAACAATGTGAAGCATATCTTACCAATGTTTTGATTTGGGAAGCAGTTGTATCAATTGTTGACTGATGACATCAGCCTGGTTAGCTGCAGCTGTATGCTTACCTCACTGACATCAGCCTGATTAGCTGCACCTGTATGCCCAGCTCGTTAAGGGGTAGCTCAAACTCAAATTACTAAAGTGTTATTTTGTTCCACTTGTCATAAACTGCGTACTATATTTGACTGAGCCATCTAGGAGTTTTTTTGATAGATGGGGGGCATTATGCGTTCTCATATTTCAAACATAGATATAAATTAAAATTGGTGGAAGTCCATACTAAAGGTGTGCAAATTTTCAAATCGCTAGGTATGCATATAAAACAAGCATAATGTAGTGGCAACTTTTAGCAAAAATCTCATTTGCCACTTCTGCAGGACGTGATGTTACTGACCCGTTCCTGCCAAAACAGGTTTACCAAAAAATCAAAGGGATGCGGTATAGAAATAAACAAACTGGGAATTTATTAAAAACATTGACAGTTGACAAACAAAAATCACTTCTTTAGTCTCTATTAACTGATTTACTAAAGAACGATACTTTCATTTTCCTCAAAAACAACAACAATATGAAAAACCTAACAAAGCTACGGTCAGAAAATCTGTTGCTCCTTGTCCTAAAGCACTCATTGCAGCGCACATGCTCAGTTACTCCAATCAGCAGCACCAATTAACTTTAGCAGGACAATTAAAGGCACAGATACCCTAACCAGCTAGACAAACATAGAAAGGCATTTAGGTGAATATAAAATATAGTCAAAATAATTCTAACCAAAAGTAATGACCAGGTCTCTTATCTCTATAAAAATTAGTTGAATAAGGCACATAGACTGAAAATACTCTATGGCTCTAACACATAATACCTCCTCTTTAAGTGTAGTTTGTCATTCAAAAGTGCATAGGTGTTTTTATTTTCCATCATAGTGGCAGCAGGGGTGGTGGCTGATCTATGGTGTGCCAAAAGGGACATACAAGTCATATGATTAAAAACTGTTAATGTTTATCTCTGGACCTTCAGTGCATCATGATTAAAGTGTTAACACTGACAGCCCTTGTAAAAAAATTCTATCCATATTTTTTGTTTTTCAGAATCCTCAATGACCTCGTCAACAGGCTCCCCAACCTGGACAATAAGAAGGACAGCAGAGACCTGCAGGTATGATGAGTGTTTACTTGATAAAAAGAAAAAAGCAAGTGGGCTTGTTGTGCTAAGTCATTGTAATACTGTTTATGACCTTATAATGCAGGAGGTGACTCAGCGGATCCTGGAGGCAGTTGGTGGGGTCGCAGGATCTTCTTTAGAGCAGACCAGTTGGCTCAGCCGAAGCCTCGAGGTCAAAGTTCAGCCACAAGTGTGCACTGAAGTGGATGAAGGAGACGACGCAGATATTGAAGGTGACTTTTACCGTAACTTTGGGGCATGCATGCATCTCTTCCTGCTTGTCAGTGTTGGATGAAATGCAAATATTAAAGTGATGTCTGTTTCCATGATCTGTGGGAAAGACCTGCAGTGAGACCCTCCTGTTGCAACTTTGGTTCTGTCTGAGGCAATTTCTCAAGATAATTTCCAGTATTTGCCTCTTTGGAGGGATTATTAAATGCCCTTAATTTGAAACTGTAAAAAAATGATTTCAAACTAGACTTTTAGTAAATTCAACCACAGACAATTAATAACACATGTGTCACAGTCACAAATAAACTCACTCTCCTTTCTTATGTCTTCTTGTCAGAGTCTATAGCTCATGCCAACACCATGGTTTCTTCTTCGGCTCCCTCAGTGTACAGCGTTCAAGCTCTTGTACTCCTGGCTGAGGTAGGGTTTTTCACTTTTACATCCAAAGATTAGTGAGTATTTGTGGAATTTTGACAAATTGCCTTCCTGTATAGGTTTTGGCACCACTTCTGGACATGGTTTACCGCAGTGATGAGAAGGAGAAAGCTGTTCCTCTCATTTCTCGGCTCATGTACTACGTTTTCCCGTACCTGAAGAACCACAGGTAACTGCTGTGTCACTATTATCTCAAATCTACCATACAGGTTTTGTCTCTTTAAACGTCCTCTAATTTGGGCTTGGGTTTTTTGTAGTGCCTACAACATGCCCAGCTTTGAAGCTGGTGCTCAGCTGTTGAGCAGTTTAAGTGGGTATGCTTACACCAAAAGGGCCTGGAAGAAAGAGGTGTTTGAGCTCTTCATGGACCCCCTCTTCTTCACCATGGACATTTCCTGTGCCCCAAGGTTAGTTTGTTGTTTTTCTAAATGACTATTATAACACATGATTAGACCCATTAGAAGACCCTATTGTCATAATATGGTTAAGGGTGATATTTATGGCAGTGAAAGGTGAAGGATATCAACATAAAACAGAGCCTCTGCCGCAACAGCTCAAAGGTCTGAAGGTGACACAGCTTTTTTAATCTACCACACAAACTGAGTAGATGACTCATCATTTAGAGAAGTCCTTTCTGTTCTTCCTCCTCTTTACTTGTCAGTATCTGTATGACTCTGACCAGTGCTGATTTTATCTGGGCTTCTCCAGAAGCTTCAATATCATCTGAAATATGCCACAGCTTACTATATCTAAAAAAACGTCTGAACTTCTTTCCTTCACGGTAATAATTGTGATGGAATTCAGCAACAAACTGGACACTAGACACAGAAGACTCAGGAAACTCTGACGGCTTACGTTGAAATAGTTTATGTAGAATTTGATCAAGGAGAAATAACATATGCAGTGCAATGCCGAGTCAGTTCTGTCAGACAAATCCTCAGGCATGTACCTTTATTCCCCCAAAGAAGACACTAAATTAGATAACCATATTTGGACAATAGGAAACAAAACAATTGAGAAGAAGACCTGTGCTCTAGTTCTGGAGACACTACGTCAGTCTAAACATACAGATAAAGACTGGAGCAGGGGAAGAGACCTTGATTACTACAGTGACCCTGTCTTGCCTATCACTCAGTAGCCACAGCTGACATAGGAAAAGAATACAAGAGATAAACATTCTTACATACATATATATAAGACAATAATGATGGAGAAATGTATTAATTTCACTACATTTATACAGCACTCTAGTTAATCTTGCAGTTTTTTTAAAGACAGAGTTAAAAGCCAGCTTAAAAAGGTAGAGTGATGTAAAGGTTCAGTCAAAGTTTTTATTGACTTCAAGATGTTTGTGATATTTATTTTAAATTCTATTGTTTAAAATAGATCTTTCAGACTTCTGTTTATTTTAATGTTCTATTCCAAATATTTTTTTAATTTAAAAATTTTATTTTAAAAAAGAAGATTTAAAGTTATACTCCTAGGCATTTTTGCCTTTATTTGATAGGACCGTTAAAGAGAGACCAGAAATCTGGGGAGTAGAGAGAGGGGGAGGACATGCAGCAAATGGTCGAAGCCAGGACTGTGCCCGCTGTGACAAGGACTATAGCCTCTGTATATTGGGGCATGTTCAAACCACTAGGCCAACAGCGCCCCAGTTTATTTTATTTTATTATATTATTTTACAATGTTACAATGTTACAATGTCATTTAGCAGACGCTTTTATCCAAAGCGACGTACATACGAGAACAAGAACAACACAAGCAAAGATCTAGACAAGAGGAAACAAGATCAGTAAGAGTAACAAAGTGCTTCAAGTCAATTTGGGTGCAGGTACTGCCAAGCAGTGTAAAGGCAATGCACAAAAGTAAGTAAGGATTTTATTTTTATTTTTTTAAATAAAGAACATCTACAATGAAGCAACCAAACAATTTAAGACCTTCCATTATCATCATCAACAATTAACATCACCACAATAATGACCAAAGTACCAAGTGCTGGGTCACTCAAGAGCTGAACACAGATTCCCAGAGTAGAGCAGGACAGTGTGAGTCAACTGTAGCTGGAAGACATGATCTGCCACTGGGGACAACAGTGGAGAACAGTCTAGCTAAGTGCATAGTGCTTCTTAAAGAGCTGGGTCTTTAGCTGTCTTTTGAAAGTAGAGAGGGACTCTGCAGATCGAATGGAGTTGGCCAATTCATTAATAAAAGTTTTTAAAATTAGCTGTTGCTGTCACTATGTCTTTTTTCTCTTTTATTGTGAAGCACTTTGGGTTGCATGCTTTTATATGAATACAGTTTTAAAATGCTTCTTTTAATACTCTTGTCTTTGTACTGTAATACATGGCAGCATAGGACTAAGACAAGTGACATGTTTACAACGTTAGCCGTAGAGGAAATAATAGTTTACATAATAGCCTGAAGAACATAGTTATAACTGTATATCTTTCCAAAATGCTTACTATAAGTACAGATACCTCACATTGTCCTGATAAATACTTGTGAATGTACATCAGGTTTACTCATGATTACTTTAAATGAACTGAACATCACCCATGTTTAAATTCCTCTGCTTTGACCTCTGTTCACTATAGTTGGAGATCCATCATTGACCACCTGCTGACTCATGAGAAGACCATGTTTAAAGACCTCATGAGTGAGTACAGCCTCTTGTAAAGGTTTGTGGTGCTGCAACAATACAGGTGTAAACTTAAGGTGAGATCTTAGCTGAGACAGAAGGAAAACAGGTTACTTTTTCTAGATTGAACAGAAAGTTTTAAATTGCCAATCCTTGACGTAGTGAGTAATACTTACATTACAGACACATTTTGGTTATTTGCTGACATGCTTGTATTTATCTTTTCTTCAGGCATGCAGAGCAGCTCCCTGAAACTGTTTAACAATGTGGACCAGAAACCCATGCTGCTGAAGCGCCAGGCATTTGCCATGTTTAGCGGAGAACTCGACCAGTACCATCTGTATCTGCCCCTCATCCAAGGTTTCTTACTTGATATATCTATGGCTTCATAGTAATTCTAGTTGAAAAAATGTCAGCACTTGCAATAAGTTCAAAACTTTCTTGCATCTTTGTGACGCTGATGAAAGCCTAGGGCTGAAACGTGTTTGTTTCTTTGAGCTGCTGTCAATTAATGCTATAAAAGTTTTTAACTTATAAGGAGTGCTGACATTTTTTCAACTCGTTGTCCTTTTTGGGTCAGCACCGAATGACCTACATTGAGTACTTTCGAGTGAGCACGCCATTTCTTTGTCCTTCATAGTAATTCTCTTCAGTTTGCTGAAAACAAAAAAAACATTTGCGTTAAATTTGTCCTTTGTACTCCCTCCTCGTTTTAGAGCGCCTCACTGAGACTTTACGTATGAACCCAAGCCCTGCTGTTTCAGCCCAGATATTCCTGATGTTTCGTGTTCTCCTTCTGCGGATTTCATGCCAGCATCTCACATCTCTCTGGCCAGTTATGGTCACAGAACTGGTACGACCCCTCTGTTGACACACCTTTTCTTTATGCACAGCAACAATTTTGTGCAAGTTTTCATCTTAATAATCTTAATGTAAACATTCTCTTTTTGTTTTCAAGATTCGCATATTTGTGCGTCTGGAGAAAAGTCTACAGATAGAGAAAGACATCTCAAAGTGAGTTGAAAATCTTGTTCACAAATCATATTTTGTTGGCGCATTTTGTTGGTTGAAACTTTTTCTCACAACACTTGTCTCTTTTTTGGGGGGTTACTGAATACTACCTAGATTGGCTAAAGTGGTGCGCGGTGCCCTTGCTGGAAACGGACCAGTGAATTTCCCTCAGGCTGAGTTGGACATGTACCTGTCAGCCTGCAAGTTTCTTGATACCTCGTTGGCGTTTCCTCCAGAGAAGATACCACTCTTTCAAATGTAGGAGCCAAATTCAGACATAAAGACTATAAAACAGGCTAACACATCACATATTCCTGTAGAATTTGTGTGGTGGCTTTGATTAGTCTTGCCTTTTTATGTGTAACTTGTTGCTTTTTACTCAGGTATCGTTGGGCATTTGTCCCTGAGGTGGATGTGGAGCGGTACAGTGGCCCTATAGAGACTGCACTGATAGAAGGCGAGCAGGAATGCACCCCACATGTTGTCAGGATACTGGAAGGAATTCAGCTGCGATATGGGGTAAGCATATCTTGAACAGTACATTAAAACAACATAGTTCCATTTTCTTTCAAAATCCTGCACTTTTGAATGAGTCAGTAATGTAACCAGTCGACAGAAACATCAAGTGTTACATTGATAAATGCCTGAATTTCCGACTCTGACGTTCTGTGCTGTTTGTCCAGACTCTGAATGGACTGAGTGAGGAGTCGTCCACAGAGTATTTGGAGTTCCCTCTCCTCACACAACGCTCGCTGTCCTCCATCACCAAGTTGTTGCCTTTCCTTCGCATCCTCTGCTGCTCCTTCCAGGGCCCTCCGCCCTACAGCGACTCCATGCGTCACTTCTCTGTAGCAGACTACCCAGCATCCTGTTCAGACACAGTCCTAAAGAGGCTGGAGCAAATCACTGAGGAAGAGTTCTTGGACTCTTTGGAGGGTTAATCATGAAGCTTTCACGAACCAAATCCCCTTTTAAGCTCTTTGGCCTGCAGCTCGATGAGTAGAATACCTGAAACCGGCACAACTGGTGTTAATGTTGTATTGTGAAATGAAACAAAAGGAAACATTTCAGAATGCTATAACTTGTCTGACCTCCGTGAATATACATATGTCTGAGGTGCTCTCACACTGGATCTGTATAGGAACATTTAAGGGACTTTGTTGTAATTATGTACTAAGCTTTATGGAAAACTAAGTTAAAGGGTAGAAGTACTAACTCATTTCAGTTGAGTTGTCTTTTTCTGTCAAAAAACTGTCTCATTGGCAAAATATTCACACACTGAGGCCATGTCATAGTTTTCTTGTCCTGAAAAACATTACCCATGGAAAAGTTATGTTAACCAAATTGAACTCATTACATTTGTTATGATCTGGTATGCACCTTATAATAACAGTGGTTAAACCAAGTGTATTTTTTTATTTTAACTCAATACCAGATTCACCATGAAAAACCTCATGAGTTCTGTTATGTTGTTCATAACCTCATGTTTACCCCAGCCTCTATTAGGCTGATTTATACTTCTGCGTCACCCCTACGCAGCAGGGGCTGACCATAGACTGTATAAAATATGGACGTAGTATCCATGACGTCACCCATCTGTTTCTGAAGCGCTGTTTTGAGGCCAATCGCTGTCGGCAGCCATATTGCTGCTGTCAAGCGACGTAAAGAGGCAGACTTTGAGCCTTCTAGCCAACAGCTACAGTGTTCCCGCCTGTCAATCAAGTCAGCTGTCTCTCTCATTGGAAGACTCGTAATCTCAATATCTTCGAAAAAATTCAAATTTTAGCACTTCCGCATTAGACTCATATTTCTAGACTGGAGGTTGCCGCTTGGGGCTGACACGGACATGAGCACCACATACTTGTGCGTCGATGTGTCCGTGACGCGCAGCAATTCTCCGCTGAAACGCTTTCGGGCAGTGTGGTCACTCTGATAGCCGGTCGCCTGTTTCCACCCCGCTATGATCTCTGTCTTTTCCACAGCTATTCAGAGCGTGTTATGTTAATCTACAGCTGATACATGTTGCTGTTTATCATTCAGACATGATTACATGAAGAATAGTCAGGAGGAGATGAAATACATGCCCGATGTCCGGGATCCCAGAAATGCTGGAAAAGCTGGAAATGCAATGCTGACGAACAGACCAATCACATGGCTTGCAGTCTGCGTCGTTTCTACACATAGTTACATTTTGGAGGAGGTGCACGTCAGCTACATGAGTAGGCCTCTGCGTAGGTACAGGAGCTTCGCGGACCCCGGGCATAGGCTACACTGTCAATTCGTCACAGAAGTATAAATCAGCAAAGTGCTAGCATCTGTCTGACTGAGAATGTTAAAGCTTCAATATACTGTATGTCTATTGTAGAGGTACTTTCTTGCTCATTATTATTGGATACATTATTATGGGACCTCACAAGCCTTTGAATAATATTTATGTTCAATGTTTCTGTAAATACATTACTAAATGTGATATGTGTTTGCTAGGCAACCTTTTGTAATTGTGTTGGGTGTACCTCGCTTAAATACATGCTCTCCATTCTTGGTGTTCAAGGGAAACTGCCTTTCTTTGATGTTCATGGATGTTTTTACAACTGCCTGTTGTCTTTTTGCCACAGCTAAATACCTAAGTAATTTATTTTGGATGTTAAAAGGACCATGTGATGTTTTAATCAACAGAAAGAAGACTCATTAAATATTAAGCTTAAAAACTGCTTAGTTGCTTTCTTTTTCTGCTTTTGTGTAGGTGATAAATTGTCCAGGGACTCAAATCTTACGTAAAATGCAGGCTTGATTTGAGGGGACAAATCATAAAACACTTTTGTATTTATTTTTGTAATAGTCATAGTCGCATCACTATACACAGTCAACATAAAATGTGTGGGCAATGGTCCAAGGAAGAACAAAAGCAAATAAAAAAACAATTGTTTTTAAAATCCCTGGGTTGATCAGAGGACTACGAATTTTGCAACAACTTGAGACTTCAGGTTCATCAGGGCTGCTGCAGACAGTTTCATTCAGTCTGATAGTTGGTAGTGTGTCCAGGTCTACCTGAGCCATCTGGAGAGCAGGCGAAAGATATAGATCATTACATCACGGAGGTGTTCAGAGATAAACATAAATTACCTTGTAGAAACAAACCTCTATGCAATAGGAGACACAAAGTTCTCACCAGAAGAAACCTCACCACTGTCTACCTCCTCCACAGCTGATCCACATCAGCAGTGGAGGGTGGCTTCATTCTTCGTCCTTCATCCAAATCCTATAAACATAATAATAATAATAATAATACATTTTATTTATAGTGCACCTTTCAAAACCAGAGTTACAAGGTGCCACACAGACACACAATACAAACGGTTAACTTCAGATAAGTGATGCATATGAGAGAATGGTCTTACATTTCAGTCAAGATTCATGAAATGTAAGTTACAGGTCAGACTTACACAGTGTGCATGATGCTCATCCACATTCAGTTCCTTTAGTTTTTAACTATATTATATTTTTGAATATCTTAACCTTAACACTAACTTTAGCCCTAATCTTAACCCTAACCCTAAACCTAACCTTGACCCTAACCCTTATCTTAGCCTTAACCCTAAACCTAATCTTAACCTTAACCTTAACCCTAGCCTTAACCCTAACTCTAATCTTAACCCTAACCCTAAACCTAACCTTAACCCTAACCCTTATCTTAGACTTAACCCTAACCTTAACCCTAGCCTTAACCCTAACCTTAACTCTAACCCTAATCTTAACCCTAACCCTAATCATAACCCTAACCCTATTCATGACCCTAACCCTAACCCTAATCATAACCTTAACCCTTACCCTAATCTTAACCCAAATCCTAACCCTAACCCTAATCATATCCCTAACCCTAATGATAACCTTAACCCTAATCATAATCTTGACCCTAACCCTAATCATAACCTTAACCCTTACCCTGAACTTAACCCTAATCATAACCCTAACCTTAATCATAATCTTGACCCTAACCCTAATCCTAACCTTAACCCTAAACCTAATCTTAACCTTAACCCTAACCTTAACCCTAGCCTTAACCCTAACCCTTATCTTAGACTTAACCCTAACCTTAACCCTTACCCTATTCATAACCTTAAACCTAACCTTAACCCTAATCCTAACCCTAATCCTAACCCTATTCATGACCCTAACCCTAACCCTAATCATAACCTTAACCCTAATCATAATCTTGACCCTAACCCTAATCATAACCCTAACCCTATTCATGACCCTAACCCTAATCATAACCTTAACCCTATTCATAACTAGTTAGCAGTTCTTTACTAAGTATGATTAATATGTCTTTACTGACAGGCTATGTACCTCAATCATTTAAAGTAGCTGTAATTAAACCTCTCCTTAAAAAGCCCACTCTTGATTCAGGCTCCTTATCTAACTATAGGCCGATATCTAACCTCCCCTTTATCTCTAAAATCCTGGAGAAAGTGGTGTCAGTTCAGCTCTGGGACTTTCTTAAGAGCAACAGTTTGTTTGAGGACTTTCAGTCGGGGTTTAGAGCCCACCATAGCACAGAGACTGCACTGTTAAAAGTAACCAATGATCTACTAATGGCCTCAGACAGTGGTCTTCTTTCCGTACTTGTTTTATTAGATCTTAGCGCTGCATTCGATACGATTGACCATCAAATCCTGTTACAGAGATTAGAGCAACTAATTGGCATTACAGGAACTGCGTTAGCTTGGTTTAAATCGTACCTAACAGATCGATCTCAATTTGTTCACGTAAATGAAAAGTCCTCAGTGCAGACCAGGGTTAGTCAGGGAGTTCCACAAGGATCAGTGCTAGGACCAATTCTTTTCACCTTATATATGCTTCCTCTAGGTAACATCATGAGGAAGCACTCTATTAATTTTCATTGTTATGCTGATGACACTCAGCTCTATTTATCAGTGAAGCCAGAAGAAACCAATCAGTTATCTAAATTAGTTGCTTGTCTAAAAGACATAAAGACCTGGATGACCAGAAATTTCTTACTGCTAAACTCAGGAAAAACTGAAGTGATTGTTATTGGCCCCAAACACCTCAGAGAGACTTTTTCTAATAATATAAGTACCTTAGACGGCATTAGTCTGGCATCCAGCACCTCGGCTAGGAATCTAGGAGTCCTATTTGATCAAGATTTATCCTTCAATTCCCAAATTCAGCAAATCTCAAGGTCAGCCTATTTTCACTTGCGCAATATTTCTAAAATTAGACATTTCCTATCTCAGAGCGACGCAGAAAAACTAGTCCATGCATTTGTTACCTCCAGGTTAGATTACTGTAACTCCCTCTTATCAGGCTGCCCCAATAAGTCTCTGAAGATTCTTCAGCTAGTTCAAAACGCTGCAGCTCGAGTATTGACTAAAACTAGGAAGAGGGAGCACATTTCTCCAGTGTTAGCTTCTCTACACTGGCTCCCAATAAAATGTAGAATAGAATTTAAAATCCTTCTTTTAACCTACAAAGCCCTTAAAAATCAGGCACCCTCGTATCTTAAAGAGCTCATAGTGCCCTATTACCCCTCTAGAACTCTACGCTCCCAACATGCAGGCTTGCTAGTTGTACCTAAAATCTCTAAAAGTAGTGTGGGAGGTAGAACCTTCAGTTATCAGGCCCCTCTCCTTTGGAATCATCTACCAGTCAGGGTCGGGGAGGCAGACACCCTCTCCACTTTTAAGAGTAGACTTAAAACTTTCCTTTTTGATAAAGCTTATAGTTAAGCTGGATCAGGCTTGGACCAGCTTTTGTCATGCTGCTATAGGCCTAGACTGCCGGGGGAACTGGCACACTGACACACTGGGATCCTAGCTCACCTTCTTCCCCCCAACCCCTTCATCACTTACTTTAACTCTGCCTGTCCCATTAAAGTTACTAACCATAGACCTTTCTGGAGTCCCTGAGCTCCATTGTCTCGTAGATTCCTCTGAGCTGCCGTAGACGTCCTCCTGCTGTGGACGATCTGGACTCCAGCTGATACGGACGTGCTGGACTCCAGCGGCAACAGCTTCTACGACTCGTCTCATCACTATCACCTCTCTCTCTCTTTTACTCCCCTCTATCTGTCTTTCCAGACCCAACTCAGTCGAGGCATGATGGCTGTCTAACATGAGTCTGGTTCTGCCTGAGGTTTCTGCCTGTTAAAAGGAAGTTTTTCCTCACCGCTGTAACTAGCTAAATACTGTGATGTGCAATGCTCATGATGGATTAAGGTGGGGTCAGACTGAGTCTTACCCTGTCTTGGTGTTGGGTCTCTGTTCATAATTTGACATAGTGTGGTCTAGACCTCCTACGTTTGTAAAAGCGTCTTGAGATAACGTTTGTTGTGATTTGGCGCTATACAAATAAAGATTGATTGATTGATTGATTGATTGATTGATTGAACCTTAACCCTAATCTTAACCTTAACCCTAAACCTAATCTTAACCTTAACCTTAACCCTAGCCTTAACCCTAACTCTAATCTTAACCCTAACCCTAAACCTAACCTTAACCCTAACCCTTATCTTAGACTTAACCCTAACCTTAACCCTAGCCTTAACCCTAACCTTAACTCTAACCCTAATCTTAACCCTAACCCTAATCATAACCCTAACCCTATTCATGACCCTAACCCTAACCCTAATCATAACCTTAACCCTTACCCTAATCTTAACCCAAATCCTAACCCTAACCCTAATCATATCCCTAACCCTAATCATAACCTTAACCCTAATCATAATCTTGACCCTAACCCTAATCATAACCTTAACCCTTACCCTGAACTTAACCCTAATCATAACCCTAACCTTAATCATAATCTTGACCCTAACCCTATTCATAACCTTAACCCTAATCTTAACCTTAACCCTAAACCTAATCTTAACCTTAACCTTAACCCTAGCCTTAACCCTAACTCTAATCTTAACCCTAACCCTAAACCTAACCTTAACCCTAACCCTTATCTTAGACTTAACCCTAACCTTAACCCTAGCCTTAACCCTAACCTTAACTCTAACCCTAATCTTAACCCTAACCCTAATCATAACCCTAACCCTATTCATGACCCTAACCCTAACCCTAATCATAACCTTAACCCTTACCCTAATCTTAACCCAAATCCTAACCCTAACCCTAATCATATCCCTAACCCTAATCATAACCCTAACCCTAATCTTAACCTTAACCTGGACCCTAATCTTAACCCTAACCCTAACCCTTATCATAACCCTAACCCTCATCTTAACCTTAACCCTAATCATAACCTTAACCCTAACCCTAATCTTAACCTTAACCCTAACCCTATTCATAACACTGACCCTAACCCTAATCATAACCCTAACCCTAATCATAACTCTAACCCCTTATCTGAACCCTGACCCTAATCATAACCTTAACCCTAACCCTATTCATAATCCTAACCCTTATCATAACCCTAACCCTAATAATAACCTTAACCCCTTAACTGAACCCTAACCCTAATCATAACCTTAAGCCTAATCATAACCTTAACCCTAACCCTGACCCTAACAGCAACCCTAACCCTAATCTTAACCTTAACCCTTACCCTATTCATAATCATAACCCTAATCATAACCTAAACCCTGACCCTAACAGCAACCTGAACCCTAATCAAATACCTTAACCCTAATCATAACCTTAACCCTTATCAGAACCCCAACCCTAATCATAACCCAAACTGATAGCTAGCTCTAGGGTAAGGTTTAACGCAACACCAACCATACCACTGCCATAGAAAGTCTTGAAATAATAATGAAACAGATGTTGGTAAATATACTGAATTATATTTACAGTTTGTATTTGATCTATAAATAGTTACAAGAAGTTATAATTCCACATTATATTGTATATATACACATCTTACAACATATATATATATATATATTAGGAAATTATACAGGATGAATAATCAAAGCATTTATCGTACCAGTAGTGCATGAACAAAGCTCAGATTCCTAGCTATACCTTAAGATTACTACAATCTAAGACTGCAGTCAATTACAGAATACTACAGTAATTGATAAGAATCACAGATATTATTAACAAAATGATTGTATTCTTATTAAAAATTCTGAGAAGTTCTCAAAAAGAAATTGCTGTATTACAGTCCCAGCTTGGCTGCCTGAGTTTGTTCCAGCACGTTTTTCATGTCTAACAATGCGTCCTCCACGGCTTGGAGCATCTCTCTTGCAGTATATTCTTTTTTGGTCTCAGGGCATTCAAAGCGGTACACAAGAAACTCAATGTGTTGATCCATGACACCATAAGAAATGCTGTACTTTCCAGGTTCCTCAGGACCGAAACACGGAATAATTCCAGTCTTTGCTGTTGCCTTTTGAACCAAAAAAAAGAGAGATTACTTTATTGACACAGAGATTTGTAATATGGCCTCCCCAGCAAGTTTAGTAAGATAGCAACTGTAGCGAATCTAACCAGATTTTCAATAATTGAGACATCATCCTATGAGAGGATCTAGCCTGCACAAAGATCCTCAGCTTCACTCCCTAGAAATTGCTTACCTCTCCCTTTTTGATCATCCAGGAGATTAAATCAGACCCTGCTGTGTGTTTTAATTAATCCTGCTCTTCTAACTTTGACACGTACCCCCTTTCTGAAATCTTAGTGGTACATTCTGGTACATTTACCAGAATTTCCATGAATGGGTGTAAAAATCCTCTTCCCCAGTCACTATAAAAAAAATCAGAAAAGGAGACAGCTGTGCAGGTTTTGTCAAGACCTTGGTGACGATATGGACCTCTGGGAACATAAACTAAGTCCTGGGCTTTCCTCCACTTTTGTGTGATAAAATGTCAGACGGGCTCAAAAAAATTCCGTAGACCAGTATATTAGTCTTCAGACAATTCTACCACTGACTTAAATATCTATTTCAAATGAACTGCTGTCTGTTCTACTAAAGGCAAAAATTCCTGACATATTAATAATAATTACAACACACTTGTGCACTTTTGCAGTGTCAGTGTAAAATTATTGGGGGTTTTTTACCTTCATTTAGCACACACATTGAAATACATTCAATAAGTATGTAATTCCACTCATTTTAAAGAAGTAGCTTTAACTTTCATATCACTGTCAAATCTTATTTTAGAGGATAACCTTATTAAGGTCAGCATCTCTCTTGTGCCCCATGTATTTTTTTATTTTTGACTTCATCTCTTTTCTGATTATAGGACAGTGATTACAACCTTCTTTGAATGACTAATATAGTCAAATGAAATTGTTAATGAAATGTCTCCAGACCTCTCTTACAAACTTTGTAAAGAACAAATGTAAGACAATTCTCAGAAACTTGTTGGTGAATGGGGCTCATGTCCTAACTCATAAAATGTAATGCATGTAAAATAATCTGTGACAAGTGTGTAGACCCTCATTACAGCAGGTATGGGAGAGATATAGAGCCAGGGCAGACTGTCCCTTTAATATGTGAGTATGGTTATGTGTGATCACTGATGCATGATGTCAGATTGCAATAAATCTGCACCAATTTATTTACCTGGCTAGTCAAGAGTTGGAAGTCTAAGAAAGCTTTCTCAAAGGAAATATCCGTGAAAATTTCAGGAGTTGGGATTTTTTCCTCAATAGCCTGCATCATCAGCCCGAAAAGGTGTCCATCTATTGCCTGCCCACGGACCCCCTGTAGGAAAGAGATAGAAGGAGAAAGAGTAGCATTACTACCATTAATGAAGTATTGAAGGTACTTTGTGACGTTTTCACAGAAACAAATTTCTGTCCCCAAATGTCTGTGTAGCTCTTTTCTTTCACAGAAGCTCTGCACTTCTCCTCTTTTTTTTTTTTTTTCTACTTTTTTTTTCTTTTTTCTTTTCTCTTCCTCTTGTCTGCATATATATTTCTGGTTTGTGTCATGTTGGTCACAAACTGTCAAATATTAATGCAATTTATTCTTGCAGCAAAAGAAAAGAAAGAAAATATTTTTCTTCTGTGCTTGTGACTGTGTGCATGTGACCATCACCATCCCTCTTAGAACTCTGGCATATCTTTTATTGACAGCTAATATCATGTTCTGTAAAAGAGGGCGTGCACACCTAGGTGGACCAAAAAAAGAATAAAAGAAAGTGAAAGAAAGATTACACAAAGATATACAAAGGGACAGGGACAGAGAAGGAGAGAGAGACCTAAGACACTTAGATGGAGAGGGACCATCTCACCATGACGCCAAAAAACACCGTGCGGTGATACTAATGATTAAGCAACCCTTAGTGTCCACAATCATTACTGAAGCTTGGGTCGCAGAGGGTTGCCGCCGTGCTGTGTTCTATTTGTGTAACAAGACCACCACTAGTGCAGATGAAACCACTTGGGTCAGATCAGCCGAGCGGTTCAGCCCAGCACCCGGGCCGCGAGAGCAGTCAGGCCAAAGGACCCAACGCGCCGCGGGAGACCCAGGCCAGGGGACGAGCCAAGGACCCAGACCGGAAGCAAACAGGTACCGCCGGGGCACCCAGGGCGACCCCCAGGTCACCCAGCAGGAGGAAAGGGGGGGCGAGGGGGGAGAGATCCTGCAGCCCCCCCAAGGAACACCTCCACAACTCCGCCCCCACAGCCCCCCAAGACAGAGCCAAAGGAGCCACCAGGGCCGAAGGGGCCCAGCACCAGGAGCAGACAGCCAGGCAGCCGGGCAGGACCTGGACCAGAGCCCGCCAACTGGCATGCTGGAGTGGGGGGAGGGTGGAGGGGGCAGGGCCAATCCCTTTAGTTCCTAAATAGTCTAATATTTTCCTCTCAGTGGAAGTCTACATTGAAAGAAAGACATGTAGTCTATGGCTATCAATGAAATCATCTCTTACATACTTAAAAATGATGGCAAATTGATTATAGAATAATGCAACCACAGATGTACAGCACTTCACTTTATTAGTGCAACCAAGTAACAATGATGGGCAACATCTCAGCTTTCTCTTTTCTCAAAAATATAAAATGAGCAAAGAAAAAAACAAAAGAGCCAGCAAAGGAATCATGAAGCTGCCTTACTGAAATAATTAAATAATAATAATGATCAGAGGATCAGTGCATTAATGACCTAAATACTGAATGACAAAAATGGCCACAAATGTGTCTCAACTCAACTCAGACTCAAAATATACCTGCTTAATCATGATATTCATCCTGCTTAGTGGTCGATATAAAACAAAGCAAATGTCATGTTTTTTATTTGAGTTACCGTAAACTCTGAAAAAAATCACACCGGTGTAAAGACGCACTCTGTATTTGAAGATCTCTCAGAGATTTAAAAAAATGTAAACTGTCTTCCTGCGTGGCGATGTCTATTATGATCAGCGATGTCTACAACGTGGAGTTTCTGTTCAGCTGTGTCGCTCTTTTTGTTCCGTTTGTTTTCACTATCAGGATTTGCACTCCTACTAGCTAGAGCAGGGGTTCTCAAACTTTTTGGAGCCAGGGACCCCTTACAGGTGAGAAAATTGTCCATGGCCCCCTCATAATTGTAACACAGATTAAGCACATTAGTGATGTGTCATGATCAAAAGCTGCAGCTCTGAGAGCCGATGCTTTATAGTGAATCAGAAGAGCCGGCTCGCATCGAGAGAGAGCCGGCTCCCAGTTTTTTCCTTTCGCTGCTTAGCTCTCACAGTGCTCAGCCCCAGCTCTGCTCACAGCAGAACTTTGTTTTGATTGGTCAGCATGGCGGCCATGCGGCCAATCACATGTGAGGATATAGGATACAGGTGATGGAGGGGAGGCTGTGTATCCTGGCTTCATCTGTTCCTTCAGAGAGAGTCTTCTTAAAGACCAGGCAAATACTCACTGAGAGGAGAAATCAGATCAGCCCATCCAAGCTGAGGCATCTGATTTTTCGCAATGCCAACCTGAGGACATTAATAATGTTTGCTCCAGTTTGTTTCTGGTTCTGTTTGCTTGAGTTGGTTCTGGTTCTGTTTGATTGAGTTTGGTTCTGGTTCTGTTTGCTTGAGTTTGGTTCTGGTTCTGTTTGCTTGAGTTTGGTTCTGGTTCTGGTTCTGTTTTCTTGAGTTTGGTTCTGGATCTGTTTTGCTTGAGTTCGGTTCTGGTTCGGTTCTGGCATGGTTCTGGTTCGGCTCTGGTTCTGGTACGGTTCTAGTTCGGTCCTGGTTCGGTTCTGGTTGGGTTTGCTTGAGTTCGGTTCTGGTTGGGTTTGCTTGAGTTTGGTTCTCGATCTGTTTACTTGAGTTCGGTTCTGTTCCGGTTCTGGTTCGGTTCTGGTTCGGTTCTGGTTCGGTTCTGGTTCGGTTCTGGTATGATTCTGGTTCGGTTCGGTTCGGGTCTTGTTCGGTTCTGGTTGGGTTTGCTTGAGTTTCGTTCTGGTACGGTTCTGGTTCTGGTCTGGTTTTATACTGGATAAGTTGTAAGTTTTTGCTGACGCTTTTATTGAAGTTGTATATACAGATTCGATTCCAGAAGTCACGGTTTGTTGTTATTGAGAGATCTGACTCCCATTTTGATATCGGTAACGACACCGAGGTGTCGGACTGGTTTAAGATTGCATATATTTTTGACATGCTCTTTTTTTTGCTTAAGATATTTAAGATTCTGTCAATTGGAGTGGGGTCATCCGGCGAGTTGTATGTATTCTAAGAAGTTTGGGGTGATACTAAATTTCTGGACTAGTTTGGTGAGGCTGATGAGAGTGTTTTCCTCCGTAATGTGCTGAAGGTGCGTGATGCCCTTTTTCACCCAGTTGGGGAAGTGGAGTGGTTTCTTTTTAAAAGAGAAATCAGGGTTTTTCCAGATGGGAGAGCGGAGGGATGGGGCAATTTGTTGAGACTTTGTGATTTTAACAGCTTTCCACCAAGCTTTGAGGGTCGTTGCTATTGTTATACTTTTGAAACACTGGTGTTGTTTTATATTTTGTGTGATAAATGGAAGGTCGGCTAGTTGAAGGTCCCCAGAGAGTGCTTGTTCTGTATCCAGCCAGGAGGATTTACATTTGCTGTGCTATTGTATCAAATATTTCAATTGGCTTGATAGATGGTAAAGCTCAAAGTCCGGAGATTCAAGTCCGCCTTGGGCTTTGGGTTTTTGGAGAGTAGTAAGTTTTATTCTTGGTGTTTTATTTTTCCAGTAGAATTTGGTTATTGACGAGTTAATTGATTTGAACCTCTGCACTTCTCCTCTTGCAACCACGTGGACCACTACAGCTTGGAGTCAATGCAGAAGTATAAACCATGCTTAAGATAAAGTCATCTTTATTGTTTTGAGAGGCGCCTATAAGTAACATGTATTGTTTTTTTATCATCATTATTATTATTATTATTATTATTATTATTATTATAGTTATTATTATTAATAACTACATAGCATTATACAAGTCAATATCACTCACCATAGTAATGGTCCATCTGTGAGCTTTTATAGCTTTCTCCAGCAGATTCATTTTCTCTAAGTTCTGTTAAAACAGCAAAAAAGTGAGACATTTACATCACAAATATATGACATCGGAGATAAGTCAAGTTTGAGAATGATTACATTCAAGATAAGTTTCAATACAGATTTGTCCATGAGAAGATAGTTTATAGCGAGATTTTAAACATTAAAATGCAATTTATTACGGATTAAGTACTCTTGAATGCAAGTTATTACATTCAAAGTAGGTTTCATTGGAAATGTTTTACATTAGACTTTACTGACATCTGAGTTTTTTGTTCAGAGAAAGGTTTATGTTATAAACACACTTTAAGGTTTTCTCCGAACTGACCTGTTTTTCAGGGTCATCAAAGGCTCTGATGAAGGCAGCAGATGCACTCGATGACGAGTTGACCAATCCTAAACGTCCTTGTCTAAAGATTCTCAGAGTGACGGGTTCCAGTGTGAGAGCGACACGCTGGTGCATCCTGGAGAGGAGAGACATTTTACTTTCCAACCAGTGTTGGTTCTTCTGTCATGTTTTTATTAAACACCGCAGTTTATCTGAACACAACCATCGGCCTTCTTTTCACTGGTGCTTTGAGCTAAAACTGGATGAATCAGTCAAAAGCATGTCAAATGCAGAGACAGGTCTTTATGTTCTTTCTCAGTGTCTCACCTGAAGTATGCCAGCTGTAGTGCCATCTGTACGAAAGCATCAGGACTTGTTTTCAAAGACTTCATGATGCGTTTCCCAAAGTTCTCAAACACTTTCCGCTCCATATCAAGACCTCTGGCCAGCCTGTATGAGAAAAAGGTCTGCAGTGAGACTTCTTTATTACCTGTAGTGATCTAAAGTTTGCCTCATGTAACGGTTCACTTATCACATGCTTAAAGAAACTATTTCTGCTCTAGGTTTATATATATCTTGTCATCCAATCACAAATCAAATGCTCACATGTCCATGTGCTGCTTGGCCTCCTCGATATCTTTGCTGATCTCAGGTGTGATGTTGAAGTGAAGTTTCTGGGGAAATGGTAAATCCTTCACAGGATGCTCTATGATCTGTGGCTTTTCTTTGCTCCTAACAACCACCAAAAAAAAGAAGATTGAAGGGCAGTCAAATAACCAAAGCCACCATTTACTCAGCTTCAAAACACAGAAACACAGCTGAAAGATTTGAAGCAAACACATGTTACAAAACAATAACAGGCTCAACCCTCTGATGGTAGCTGAGAGGGTATTAAACGTTTGATGAGAAAGGAGAGAGAAAAGCTTAAAGAGGTTGAAGCCAAACAAACAGAATCATATTATCGACATGTAAATCCTGTTTTTCACCTGACCTCTCATCTTTAAAGGTGACATATTATGCTCTTTTTCATCAAAATATATTGGTCTAAGAGGTCCCCAAAACATGTCTTTGAAGTTTATGCTCAAAAAATCACTTCAGATTTTGGCATGCCTGTAAACCCCTCTTTTTCAGCCCTGCTCAGAACAGGCTGTTTTCTGTGTCTGTGCCTTTAAATGAGAATGAGCTCTCTGACCACACCCCTCCGGAAGTGGATGTGGCCTCGGCTGTCCAGCACGTTGATCTAATGTTTACATGTTGGCTGAATATACCCGGCTGCTCACAGACCTGCGTTACTTCAACCCTCTGAATTTGATCCAGAATCTGATTCTGATGGAGAGGCGCCTGCAGCAGGACCTTTCTGAACGATTGGTCACAGATTTTGGGTTTCTTGTTGTTTTATTTGTCAGTATGTCGACGTGTGTCTTGGTACACAGCTACGAACATGTAGCTATGTGGCTATGCTAACTAGCGCTAGCACTTTTCAATGAAAAATAAAAATCCTCCCCCAGATCTTCAAATCTGCAGACGTGGGGAGTAAAACCGACATTTGTGTTTATTAAGAAAGCCTACAACTAGCATGCCTCCCTCCTAAGCTCCTTGTTAGCACACGTGTGCAGGGAATGAAAAACGGAGGAGGAGTTGAGTTGTATTTTATGCAGTCTATGGGCTGAACAAACTCCGAGCTCTGACTTCTGTTACAGTCGGATGACGTTGTGACGTATGAAAACCACTGAAAACTGAAACGGCTCGTTTCAGCACACATTTACAGAAAGTTGGAGAAATCAAAACAGAGGCAGAATGCATTTTTTTTTCATTCTCGGGGGGGTTGTAGACATGCCAGGGACACATATTTCAGGTAGAGAACCATTAAAAAGTCAATTTTGCATGATATGTCACCTTTAAATAACTTTGACTGCAGAAATGTATATCATGAAGAAGAATGAAGATAAACTGACCATCATGCTGGGATTTTAAACTTTTATTTTATTTTTTGGTTTACTTACATGTTTGTATTGATATAGTCCAAAATGTCCAAAGAGATGATTCCATCAGCTACAGTATGAAGGCTGTGACCTCCACACGTCCCGTCTTCTCCAATGATAAACTGTTAAAATAAATCACAGCTGATATGAACAAATACAACTTCAATTATCTTTACTGTAACTCAGTATTGTACTCAAGTTAAAGGCACAGTTGATTATCAAAGTTAATCTAGACTTCTTTTAACTGTGATTTCATTCTATAAAGACTGAA
Organism: Notolabrus celidotus; assembly: GCF_009762535.1. NCBI lineage: Eukaryota > Metazoa > Chordata > Actinopteri > Labriformes > Labridae > Notolabrus > Notolabrus celidotus. The sequence continues at coordinate 12,918,678 of NC_048281.1, read as the reverse complement.
TGAAAACAAACCCACTTCCCTCTGTAAGACCATAAATGTTCAATGTCCTCTGAAATAATCTTCATCTTGTGATCTTTCCCTATTCTGGCAAACAGACAAACATTACCTCAATAAATCACATTAAACTGAACATTTACATTCAGGGTAAAGCAGTGTAGTCATGCAGTGCCTGTGAGCCCCCGAGCTCACATTCATACTTTGTTTCTGATTGGTATTAATCAACCACGTCAAAATCCAGCTTGGTTTGAGCTCATCTGAAACAACTATTTCCCTTGAGTTCATGTCATGAAATACTCAAACATATTTAGTGAGAGTTTTTTCTAAAATACAGCCTTATTAACCACTTCTTTGCAGCCCACCATGATATTTTACTCTATGACAGGTAAATACTTTTTAACGGTGACGATCCAACCCACAGAACACAGTTAAATATACAGTGATGATCAGTGGGCTGTCAAATACTTTACTCACAGCCTGTCTGCGCACACCCATGGGCTACTGACCTGCATCCCCTTGTCAAACCAGCGGTTGGTGCTGTTCCAGCTGCTTCCTCCTCCATACAGCAGCTGCTGAATCTCTTTCATGCGATAACTGTTGTCTTCCACAGGGGGCATTGGTCCATCCAGACAGATAAGGCAGATGCTGCTCTGGATGGAGACCACTGAGTGTTTGTTGGTTTCATCTGAAAACATGATATCACAGGGCTTATCATTAGACTGTGGAGATTTGCTTTTTATCTGTTAACCCACCCGACCCCAAACCCCCTTTACATGTCAGCAGTTTGTCTATGAAGCTTCTTGATTAATCATTTATTTTCTTAACAAATAAGTTACACAGTGGTGTGGTGTTGTGTCTTGTTATGCAGCTACGTGTAGATGTTTTTTAGTTTTAGTGCATTGCTATTTCTCACCCTTGATGAGGTTCTCATGAGCTCTAGCCCAGACATCTCTGCATTGAGATGTCAGGATGCCAACAGGCCCTGAGTCAATCTGCATTGATGAGTCATAAATTCTCTCCAGCTGAACACAGAGCTCGTCCACACTTAGCTGAGTTCCATTGCTGTGGTACACATCCAATGCGAAGAACTGGAAAAACACACATGACAATGCAGCACTCTTCTCAGAGGGCTCTTAAAATCCATTATCTGAGTGTTTGTGTCTGGAGCTCGATGGAAGAATTTGATGATAAAAAGTTGATGTAATAAATGACAGTGTATAAAAGTGACAGGTTACTGTCATAAGAAACATTCCCAAAACTTAATGAGACAGGTGTATCTTACCTGACTATTGTGAACCACGCTAATATGTTTTGAGGGGTTTGAGGTTTTAGCAAAAAAAGTCACAGAATCAATATCTGGATGTGGGATCTGGCAGGATGAGTAGAGATTCTCATGATGCCACATACACAGTGGTATCCCTTGCATGTAGTCCACAGGAAGTGAGTTACTGTAAAACAATCGATCAATATCCAGGTGATCAAAAATTTGAATACATTTAAAACTACTGATGAATGAATCCTAAAGATCATGGTGGTTATCAACTTAACAAGTCCCTTCATCTTTAACTCTGACCGTTAAGAGTTTCATGATCCGGTAAGGACAAGTAAGAGGAAAACAAGATCACACAGGAACAAGTAACACATTATTAAACTGTAAACATTGCATAAGATACCACAACGTCACATGTGACACAGTCAACATGACATGTAAGACGGTTACCGTAGCATGTTAAACAGTTAACATGGCATGTGACACAGTAAACATGTCATGTGACACAGTTAATATCATGTGACACAGTAAACATGTCATGTGACACAGTTAATATCATGTGACACAGTTAATATCATGTGACACAGCTAACATGTCATGTGACAGTTAGCATGTCATGTGACATAGTTAATATGTCATGTGACACAGTAAACATGTCATGTGACAGTTAGCATGTCGTTACAGTTAATATGTCATGTGACACAGCTAACATGTCATGTTACATAGTTAGCATGTCATGTGACACAGTGAACATGTCATGTGACATAGTTAGCATGTCATGTGACATAGTTAACATGTCATGTGACATAGTTAGCATGTCATGTGACATAGTTAACATGTCATGTGACACAGCTAACATGCCATGTGACACAGCTAACATGTCATGTGACATAGTTAACGTGTCATGTGACACAACTAACATGTCATGTGACATAGTTAACATGTCATGTGACAAAGTTAACATGACATGTTTAACAGTGAACGTTACATGTGACACAGCTAACATGTTATGTGACATAGTTGACATGTCATTTGATACAGTTAACAAAACAACGTTTAACAGTTAACATGTAATGTTAAACAGTAAACAATAACATGTGACACAGTTAATGTCATGTGTCACAGCTAACATGCCCTGTGACACAGTTAACATGACATGTGACACAGTTAACAGTGACGTGAAACAGTCAAAATGTCATGTGTCACAGTCTACATGTCATTGTTAAATGGTTACCATGGCATGTTAAACAGTTAACAATGACTTGTGACACAGTTAATGTCATGTTACACAGTTAACATGTCGTGACACAGTTAATGTCATGTGACACAGTTAATGTCATGTGACACAGTTAATGTCATGTTACACAGTTAACATGTCATGTGACACAGTTAATGTCATGTGACAGTTAATGTCATATGTCACAGCTAACATGTCATGTGACACAGTTAACATGTCATGTGACACAGTTAACATGTCATGTGACACAGTTAACATGTCCTTTGTCACAGTTAACATGTCATGTAACACAGCTAACATGTCATGTGACACAGTTAACATGTCATGTGACACAGTTAACATGTCATGTGACACAGTTAACATGTCATGTGACACAGTTAACATGTCCTTTGTCACAGTTAACATGTCATGTAACACAGCTAACATGTCATGTGACACAGTAAACATGTCATGTGACACAGTTAACATGTCATGTGACACAGTTAACATGTCCTTTGTCACAGTTAACATGTCATGTAACACAGCTAACATGTCATGTGACACAGTTAACATGTCATGTGACACAGTTAACATGTCCTGTGTCACAGTTAACATGTCCTGTGTCACAGTTAACATGTCATGTGACATATGTCATTGTTAAATGGTTACCATGGCATGTTAAACAGCTAACAATGACTTGTGACACAGTTAACAGGTCATGTGACACAATTTACAATGGCATGTGACACAGTTAACATGTTATGTTTAACAGTTCAAATAGTGATTTTCAAAGCATAAAACAGCATATAGTTAAATATCAGAAAAGCACAGTTAATTATCTAATTTATTTTAATATTCATGTTTAGAAAGTTCTAGAAAGAAGTTTACATGACTCTGGACTGTCGGTCTGAAACTCTTGAATTTAGTTTTAGGTTACCTTAAAAAACACATCTTATGAAGAAGTCTGTGTTCTGGATTTATGCTTTTGGGTTTTATACCTTAAATTCTTGTTGAGAGGGAAACTAAATGATTTATAGGCTCGAATTCAGATTTCAAGACAAATTCCATAATAGAGGTACACTGTGGATGAAAATTGTTGTATCAAAGGAATCATTATGAACTTACGTTTCGAGTATCATCTTAAAGTCCAACATAGCCTGGATTAAACCAGCAGCACACCTTAACACAGATAACATGGTTATTATTGATCTTATCTTCATTATTAGTCTTATTGATCATGAATATGAATGTGTGTATGTGTGTATGTGTGTGTGTGTGTTTGTGTGTTTGTGTGTGTGTGTGTGTGTGTGTGTGTGTGCGTGCGTGCGTGCGTGCGTGCGTGCGTGCGTGCGTGCGTGCGTGCGTGCGTGCGTGCGTGCGTGCGTGCGTGTGTGTGTGTGTGTGTGTGTGTGTTTTTGTGTGTGTATTAACCTGATCTGGCTTTTTTTATCTGTGACTTCTCTTTTTTGACAGACCCCTGAGACATTTGAAAAAATTGGCAAGGGCTTCCGTTTGCTCAGGTACTCAAACTTCACATAATCATCTGTTAACTGTCAGCAACAAAACACACCACACACACACACACACACACACACACACACACACACACACACACACACACACAAACACAACAGTGCATTAATAGACAGAAGATAGTCAATCAATCACCTTACAACATTTTTTAGAAAGAGAAGATGTTCTTTTTGTTATATTCTTCACAGAAACCTGACATTAGTCCATAATGACACAGAGAAACAGGCAGACACCTTAAGCAGAACCAGACTCATGTTGAACAGCTGCTGAGACAGTGTTCGGGTTGGAAGAGGGACAGAGGGATGCATAGTCAGAAACATTTTCCCTGACAGACTTAGCAGTGAGCTGTGAAAACACTGAACTCCCAAAACCTGCAGTTCCCCCAGTGTCCACTAGAATGTGTCTCCTGCAGTGAGTCAGTCCCCATAGAGCCCCATGTTAAAATGTTACAGCAGAAATAAACATGTTTACAGCCTGGTACAAAAACAGTTTGGGTCTCTATAGCTCATTTCTCTCTTCATGACAACTGTACGGCTGAATTTATATCCAACTCACCAGTTTACAGCAGGTAAAGAAAGGGTTGGGGGGGGGCTTTTGGATATTTTTAAAATGTTAATAACATAGTTAATACTTAATGCAATAAAGTAATTTCTTTATTTGTTCATTTTCCTGGTTTGCCTAATTCACCTGCCACTTTCTCTCTCCCTGTGAGTTGGGCGAGCCAGCAGTCAGTCAGCTGTCCCTTAGCAGCTCTCTGAGCCGCATCATTGTAATAATCAGCAGTCAGCTTCCACCAAAAACAGAATCTTATTCTGTGTGAAACATCATGGTTACCAAGCTCATCGATCGCTCATAAATGAGACACATGAACATGACCTGATAAGTTACTGTTTGCTAACCCCTCATTCCAGTCAGATCCACCCTCTCCTCCAGATGTGGTGATAATAGCAAAATTTAAGGAGCAGGGCCTCGACCGCGCCTCTTCCGTTTTTCCCATAAATTCAAACCTGACCACTTCCTCCTTTCTCGCTCTCGTTTCAGCATCCCTCCCTCCATTCCTCTCCTCCTTTCCCCTTATCTATAGGTCCCTGAGGGGGTTCATCATGCCTGGGTGCTACTGCAGATCCCCTATGAAGCTTCCCCTAAGCGACTACGTGTTCAAATCGATAAATATAAATACTCTGTAATCAATAACCTATGTTTCAAAGTTCATGATGTTGTTGGTGTGGTCCTTGCTAGTGAAATGGTCACTTCTGGCTCCACAAACCAAGATGGTGACTGAAAAGTTTAGAAAATTTAGTCCTGAAGTTTCACTTGTGGAAATGTAAGCAAGTCTTAAAAAGTGTATGAACACCTGCAGAAGGAAACAGTCGTCAGACCAGAAACACAGGACAAGCAGAGCTGGAGGTTTCTATTTGATCAGCAGGGTCAAACTCATCAGCTGTGATGAGATAACATGAGTATGATCAACAACTGATAACCGGTCAGCAGCTACAACACACTGAACACACTCACGTCATAACAGCTGCTGTGCTAACAATAAAACATCAGTGTGATTCAGGTTTACTCTGAATGTAACAGCTGCTGGTGAAATGAGAAAATCTTATATTTTAAGTATTGAAAGAAAGAAATCTCATGAAATCTGACAGGATGAGCTGCTCTTTATTATTAGAAGGAATCTTTAGGTTTAGATTTAGTGAATCTAACATTAATGAAGTAGAGTGTGTCAGCAGGTCAGTGATCACAGTGTTTCAGAGAATACTGTTTAAACTCACCCAGTTATCTACTCTCTCTGCTCTGCTCTGCAGACCTCTCTGCAATCTCTCTCCCACTCCTCCTGGTTCCTGAAACTTTTCCAGCATCTGTTTGCTTCTCTGCAGCTCGTCAGGCTCCAGTACGAGCCCCAGGAGCTCCAGGTACAGCTCACAAGTCTGCTTCAGAGGAGGGACTGGCAGTTTAGGCAGATTCTGCTGCTGACTCCTGTTTCTACATGAGATCAGAGCAGCAGGCCTCAGCAGGTTACTGGGTTTCAGCATCCCCACCTTCACCTGATGGAAACAATATTATACATATATATTTAAATAACTGTGAAATGACACTGGAGGGTCCTCTAATATGCTCACTAGCAAGAAATAAAGAACATTATCAACATGTCTTAAACATTGTCTTGTGTTTCTCTTTATTTCAGTCAGGATCATTTCCTGAGACTACAAGAATTCAAAATGCTGCAGCAGGGCTTTTAACACTAAGCTGGAGAACCACATAACAGCAGTCTTCTTTGCTCTTCACTGGCTACCTGAGTTTCAGGATGGATTATAAAATGTTTCTGCTTGTCTTTAAAGCCTTGGATGGCTGAACTGCTGGCTCACGATGAGCCTGGCCTCTGCCTGAGCTCCTCTCGGGGATTGACCAGACGTTTGCATTCAGCATTTACTTTCACTGTCAAGCTATTTCTGACCCGTCATCTCTGGTGAACCTTTTTACCTTGTTGTATTTATGAGACATTTTGATGTAATTTTAATTTGCTATGCCCTTGCTTTTGATTATTTTCATTTTCTCATTGTTAAGCCCTTTGTAACTTGTTTTAAAAACTGGTACTGTTATTATTATTATTATTATTATTATTATTATTATTATTATTATTATTATTATTATTATTATTATTTTTTTTTTATTTATTTTTTTTTTTATTTTATTTTTTATTTCCCTCTTACATTAACTTACAGAAGGTTTAGGAGTGTGTAGAAAGTCAACATGGACAGGGACAGAAAAAGCAGTTTAGGAGTTATATTTGGTTGAAATAAATTATCCATGCAGAATAAAGTAAAATTAATTACTTACCAGACTTCTGCTGCAGATCCTTAACATTTCTCTTTCAGAAGTTTTTTTACGGCTGTTGAAGTTGAGATTGGAAATGTTTCTAACTGTGAGACGGGTTAGGGTTGCTGTGAGCTTATATGTTCTGGACTGTGATGACGTCTCAAACTGTCAAACAGAGGCATTTTACATGAGTAAATTTGTCTGACTTTATTTGTTCTCTTATCTTAGACAGACAGAAATAAACACAAACTTTCACCTCATGTCATGTGGCGGTGCACACAGGTCTGTTCTCACTCTTTGTGAGATGGGGATCAGCACCTCCAAGTCTGAGGCCATGGTGCTCAGTCGGAAAAGGGTGGCCTGCCCTCTCCGGGTCGGAGGGGAGTCTTTGCCCCAGGCGGAGGAGTTCAAGTATCTCGGGGTCTTGTCCACGAGTGAGGGGAAAAGGGAGCGGGAGATTGACAGACGGATCGGGGCGGCGTCTGCAGTGATGCGGGCGCTGTACCGGTCTGTCGTGGTGAAGAGAGAGCTGAGCCAGAAGGCAAAGCTCTCAATTTACCGGTCAATCTACGTTCTGACCCTCACCTATGGTCACGAGCTGTGGGTAGTGACCGAAAGAACGAGATCGCGAATACAAGCGGCCGAAATGAGCTTTCTCCGCAGGGTGGCTGGGCTCAGCCTTAGAGATAGGGTCAGGAGCTCAGACATCCGGGAGAGGCTCAAAGTAGAGTCGCTGCTCCTCCGGATCGAAAGGAGCCAGATGAGGTGGTTCGGGCATCTGGTTAGGATGCCTCCCGGGCGTCTCCCTGGGGAGGTGTTTCGGGCATGTCCGACTGGGAGGAGGCCACGGGGAAGGCCCAGGACACGCTGGCGAGACTATGTCTCTCAGCTGGCCTGGGAGCGCCTCGGTATCCTCCCAGAAGAGCTGGTGGAAGTGGCCGGGGAGAGGAGTGTCTGGGCTTCCCTGCTGAGACTGCTGCCCCCGCGACCCGGACCCGGATAAGCGGAAGAAGATGTATGGATGGAGATCAGTGTTTGCACGTGTTAAACAGCTGATGTAAATTCTGGTTATATTGTTCTGTTGTTTGTTGTTCACTTAGGTATGAGGTGTTGAGCTTTAAAACTTTAGCTGCTGTCAGAGTGAGGAGCTGAGCAGCTCTGCAGGGAGCGTCTGTTTTTACATTTAACGGCCTTTATGCGCTTATTTACTGTTCCTGTTCTGAAACCTGGAAGGATCAGCCCCCAGGCCCCCTGTGAAAAATAAACACACACACACGCACACATGCATGCGCACACACACACACACACACGCACACACACACACACACACACACACACACACACACACACACACACACACACACACACACACACACACACACACACACACACATACACACACACGTCTTTGACACAGAATTTAAAGGGTTCAGGTTCAAAACAAATGGACATGAAGTTCTTGTTGTTGAATATAAAGTTGCTTTGCGGTGGCTCTTAGGATGTTTCTGGATCTGCTTACAAACAGGAAGGAAGAGGATCTTTTCAAAGCAACACGCACTAGGTAAACCCTTCAGGGTTTTTGTCTTAAAGCTGTTGCTTCCTTCTCGTAATGGGTCAATGTTTAAGCATCTCAGCACTATTTAAATTACATGTTGTCCATTGGGATTCAAGATTACTCATCTCTTTCCTCTAACAATTCCTTACAGAAAACCTCCTTTAACTAAAAGTTAATTCTCTACCCTTCAAAATGGACTAATACAAATCATCAGCTGAAAACTGAAGCAAATGTGGAGAGGGTAAAAACACCTCCAGACTCATGACAGGAGAGACGACAATAAGAAGTCTGATACTCTCATTAAACATGAGCAACATTCAAAACTGCAGCGTTCTGACTCCAGATAAATGTGCAGTAACTGACAGACCGCTCTCATGAGGACGTTTTTTCTCTCAGGAAATGGTTGCAGCAGTCAGAGACGGCTGGTTTAAGAAACCACGTGATGAGTTTTACTTCCTCTAACAGTCTGGCCCTGTCTTTTGCTTTTTGTGATCAGTGACACAGAGATGGCGGGTACGAGGTAAGGTCACATTCAATGATCTGCATTGTCTCTATGATTGTGAGGAGTCTGTTTCTGCACAGCGTCACCTTTACTCTGCAGGACTGCACTGATGGCTGGAGAGAAATGAACTGTTTGATAGTTACACTGTTGGCTATCACCTCTTCCGTTAGATTGTGTTTGAACCGTGTTGTTCTCATAATGTGAGGAGGTAAAATTAAGGCTCGATGCATGAACTTCCGTGTGGAGGCTTCTGCGTGTTTCCTGTAACAGAAGCTTCAGCAGGGTTTTAGATACGTGATGGCATCAACTATTCTGTTGAGAAATGTGGTTTCCTCTCTGTCTAAAAAGAACAGTGAATATTCAAGTATCTGCAGACTGCATTCAGTTTGATTCCAACAAATCCATAAGGGCCATCACCTCTTCTGCATTTACTTCAGTTTCCTTAAAGAGAGTCATTTATCATGCATTATATTGTATTTGATGGCATTCACATTAACAGGAGTGTATACTCTCTGAACATCCAAAATGTTGCCCATGTTTTCAGTGAATATTTTATCAATAACCTTTATTTGATCAGAGCAGTTTTATCCAGTCAGCTATTTAACCTTCGTTCATCTATCATATATTCAGTTTGGGGTCAGGGGGGGCTGATAATCTGTCCACATTGAGGACAGATTATCAGTCCTTCACAGGGCTAACGTGACAACATCACAAGGGACAAACAACCATGGCCTACTCACACCTACAGACAATTTAGAGTCCCCAGTTAACCTGACAAGCATGTATCTGACTGTGGGGGGAGGCCGGAGTACCCAGAGATAACACATGAGAAACTGAGGCTGCACGGTGGCACAGTGTTTAGTGCTGTGGCCTCACAGAAGAGGGTTCCTGGTTAGGGACCCATACATGTCAGCCTGAGTTTTGAGGCCTGGTTCAAACTTTGCGGGGGAAGCGCCCATCTTTAGATTAAAATCTATGATCCAAAATGTCCGATTTATTTTTCCTCCTCTTTGCAGCTGGGGTGTCTTATACCCTCTCTTTTCTGTGTCTTCTTGTGTGTGTGTGTGTGTGTGTGTGTGTGTGTGTGTGTGTGCGTGTGTGTGTGTGTGTGCGTGTGTGTGTGTGTGTGTGTGTGTGTGTGTGTGTGTGTGCGTGTGTGTGTGTGTGTGTGTGTGTTTCTAGTAGTTGTGTAACCACAGTGAAGCAATCAGAACTGGAAACAGGAACCTTGAAAAAAAGGTCTAACAGTCCTCAGACTTTAACTGAACCTCAAAGAATGTCAACAAAACATAAACTAAGAGAATGTCTAACGTTTCTATTGTAAGAGATACATGTGGTGAAGTCCTCGGCCGTTAATTTGATCACTCTGAGCTGGCAGGGGATATTTGATGATGATGATGATGATGATGAAACACCTGCTTCCACACACCCTGTGAATTACCTTTGTGCACTGTCGGTCAGCATGTTTGCCTGATGGGACTTGAAGCTGTTTTTGGCTCTTCCTCATGTTGTCCAGATCATTGCTTGTTTGGTGCTAGTTCTAAGATAAATGTCTCTGGACAAATGCGTCAGCTAAATTAATATTAAACGTTATAATAACATATTGAAGCACTTGATGCAATATCAAATATTCTTATTTAATTGCTCTAAATATGAAGTTAAGCATGTATCATCTAAGTCAGTATCAACTTTGAAGTGTCACGTTTCTTGTGGTTTCTTTGTCCTCAGAATCACAAACATCCAGACTGCTAACAAGCAGCTACCTCAAAGTTCAGCAGCTCAAGACTCGGTGCAGATACGCATAAAGAGCTCCAAGAGCTCTGGAGACAGACTCAGTCAGTCCAAGTCCATGGTCCTTCAGGATTCTGACCTGCCTCAGAAATCAGTACGTAGACACAGCCTAACTTGTACCATATCCCATTCTAATATCTGAACAGTTGTTAGCGTTTGTGTTTCGAGCAGGAATTGTTCAGACAAGTTCTTATATATTTGACAACGTGCTCTTCCTCGCATCACAGTGAATGCAGTTTGGTTTCAAGTTGGATTTTCTTTCTGTAGATCTCCCGGCATCGCAGAAATCAGTCTCAGCACAATGTGGTTATCCCAGGAGGCGGAGCTTCCATTTTAAAACCACTGGTAAGTTTTTGTCTACACACCCTAAGTCCACAAACCATATTATTACATTATTTTCGTTATTGGTCTCCAACTGAAGATACAAAAAAAAAATCACTCTTAAAACGTATTTGTTTCATTAGCACAGTAAAATAACAAGCTTCTGTATTAACTAATTTCAATCAAATCCCAATAGAGTTAGTTAGTATGCCAACACAGGTCCGTACATGTGGTTTTCACTGATGGTTCTTTTTATCTTGTTTTATTTAAGGCTCTACTAAGGTTTACTGGGTTCTTTAAGGTTCTATAAGGCTCTATAAGGCTCTAGAAAGGTATATAGGGTTCTATTATAGTCTATAAGGCTCTAGAAAGGTCAATAGGGTTCTTTAAGGTTCTATAAGGCTCTAGGAAGGTTTATAGGGTTCTTTAAGGTTTTATACGGGTCTATGTATATTAGCTTCTATAAGGGTTAATAAGGGTGTTTATGGTTCTTAGGGTTCTGTAAGGGTCTCTGATGCGCTATAAGGGTTTATAGTGGTCTATGAGGGTTTCTTAGGTTCTAAAAAGCTTGATAATGGTCTATACGGGGTTATAAGGGTCTATAATGTTCTTTAAGGGATTATAAGGGTCTATCTTCATGTTTTCTATCATTTCACATGTCATAAAGATAAAGGCAGCAGTAATACACAGCGTAATCAGACAAAGTTGTGACAAACAAGTCAGAGGTGATCACAATAACAGTGGAGCACATAGTCACAAATGAAGGTAAACACAAGGGCAGGAAATCAATCAGGAGATGTCCTACAAGAAAAAAAGACTTTGAAAATAAAGCAGTAAAGACAAAAAAAGAAAGCTCAAAACAGTCCCCCTTAACCCCTGCAGCACCTCCTACTAGGCGTTAATGCTGGACCTTTAACGCACATTTTTCTTTTCATCCAAAGCAGTTAAAGCATCCTCACACATGTAACTCCAACATTTCGAACAATTCAGTTAACTTTAATTTACCCATAACCACACATTGTATTACTGTTAAAACAAGCAAATAGATAAAAACACTGTCCATGCCATCAATTATTTGTTGTTTCTCCTCCCACTCACTTCAATAGGAGGTGTGGGGCATATATTAACACACCTTAGCAGGTACGAGGACGTATTGCTGTGAAAGTATACATGGGAGTTAAAAAAGAGCTCCTGTGTGTGTGTGTGTGTGTGTGTGTGTGTGTGTGTGTGTGTGTGTGTGTGTGTGTGTGTGTGTGTGTGTGTGTGTGTGTGTGTGTGTGTGTGTGTGTGCATGTCTAGGTGGAGCTGAAAGCTGAACACTTGAACATGGCTAAAATCTCAGAGAGCGGTAAGAAGCAAAGGAAGAACTGGACTCAGATGTGGAGCGTGCTGACCGCAGAACAGCTTCTGTTTAATAAAGAACGACAACAAGAATCCAGCCAGGTACTGAATGTTTTATCTCTTCTGTATATCTACTTAATCTCTAACTTCTCTTTATTTTCTCCTTTATCTTTATAAACAAATCAACAAGTACGTCAACAGAAGCTTTTTTTATAAATCCAAGATCAACAAAAACTAACAAATAAAGCACCCCTCCCTCTAAATATAGGGTGCACTCAGTTATCCTAAGGCCTAACCCTAACTCCCCTCCCCCTAAATATAGGGTGCACACAGTTATCCTAAGGCCTAACCCTGACACCCTCCCCATATATAAAGGGTGAACTCATGGATCCTTAGACCTAACCCTCTACGGGTAGTTACATTTTGGAGGAGGTGCATGTCAGCTACGTGCATACGCCTCAGCGTAGGTACGGGAGCTACGCGGACCCCCGATGTAGGCTACACCGTCAATTCGACGCAGAAGTATAAATTAAATCAGCCTTAAGGCCTAACCCTGGCACCCTCCCCATAAATAAAGGGTGAACTCGTGTAACCTAAGGCCTAACCCTGACACCCTCCCCATAAATAAAGGGTGAACTCATGTATCCTAAATCCTAAATCGCCTCCTTCCGGCCCCGCTACGATCTCTGTTTACTTTTCCACAGCGATTCAGAGCGTGTAATGTTAATCTACATCTGATAAACGTTGCTGTTTATCATACAGACATGATTACATGAAGAATAGAGAGGAGGAGATGAAATACACAGCAATCTACGGGTAGTTACATTTTGGAGGAGGTGCATGTCAGCTACGTGCATACGCCTCAGCGTAGGTACGGGAGCTAGGCGGACCCCCGATGTAGGCTACACCGTCAATTCGACGCAGAAGTATAAATTAAATCAGCCTTAAGGCCTAACCCTGGCACCCTCCCCATAAATAAAGGGTGAACTCGTGTAACCTAAGGCCTAACCCTGACCCCTCCCCATAAATAAAGGGTGAACTCATGTATCCTAAATCCTAACCCTGACAACCTCCCCATAAATAAAGGGTGAACTCATGTATCCTAAGGCTTAATCCTGACCCCCTACCCATAAATGAAGGATTAGCTCATGTATCCTAAGGCCTAACCCTAACATCAAGTCAAAGGATGTAGTCACAGACGATGATTTAGCATTGATGTTGGATCCTGCAGTGACACAAACTGCAAGACTATGACCAAAACAAAGGTGGAAGGTAGAGCCAGAATTAATATTGGTATAAAACTACTACTACGTATACTGCAACCTTTACTTCTACTACTTTAACTACTACTACCACAACTACTACTTCTTCTACAATAAGTACTGTTTGCAGTCAGGGTGAAATATTCAACGTCTGCTGAGAGCTGCACATTTGGCCACTGCCGCTATCCACAACAGAGTGCTATTAAGGAAAAAAAATATTGAATATGAACTGTGAAATTTGTGTCACATCTGTCATCAATTGGGAAAAGCTTTCCCTCTCCATTCAGCTCATCATGTCTGTGGACAGAGTTCAGCACCGTCAGCAAACTGAAGCACACTGCTCAGAGCTGCAAGACGTGTTTTTTGTTCTCAGATATCAGAGCAGTGAGCTTCATGAATCAGACCTTAAGGCGGAGCAGATAGTGGGGGCAAATCAAAAGCCATTATTGGTGCTCTTAGCGGCCACAGTCCATTCTTCATGACAAAGAAACCACAATTCAATTGTGAGATGGACTGGATCTTATCCTGCCTTGATGTTGGGTCTTTGTTAATAATAGAACATAGAGTACGGTCTAGACCTGCTCTGTTTGGAGAGAGTCTGATGATAACATTTGTTGGGATTTGATGCTATATAAATAAGATTGATTGATTGATTGATTGATTGATTGATTGATTGATTGATTGATTGATTGATTGATTGATTATCTTCTTTATAACTATTTCTTCTGTACTGACTGATTTATCTCTTTGTTTTGTTGGCTCTGACCTCATGCTCACCCTCTCTGTGTTCAGAAAACAGGAAGTAAGACGGAGGTGGTCCACCTGTGTGGAGCTGTTATTGAGTGGACAACAGAGAAGTCCAGCAGGAAAAATGTCTTTCAGGTAAAAAAAAACTGACAAAATCTCCAGCATAGTGATTATTTTATTGTTGAACAGACAAAGGTGATAACATCAAGAATGCTACAGCCTAGTTTGTGTCTAAGGATAAGGGAAGCACCATAAGCACTGATGTTCTCAGGCAAAACTAGCTGTTAAAACAAACAACTAACCCTGAGCCCAACCTAAACAAATTGCTTCTTCCGCTTGTCCACTATGGACTGTCATTACAGGGTCAACATGTAGACAAACAACCTCTCTCCCTCTCTCTCCCTCTTCCTCTCTCTTCCTCTCTCTCCCACCTAAAGCAGCATAACATGCAGCTGCAGGGGAGAGGACATATATAGATACTGTATATAGATATTTATAGATCTATATGTATATAACACATGTCTAGAATATGTAAACATGTAAATATATATATATATATAATATAGGATATGATACATTATACACATTGTAACAATCACCTTGTTGTTTAAGCTTTGTTACTTTTTCCATGTTCAGAAGCTTTTGTCGCTATATTGGGATAGGCATTGGCAAACCCTAAGGACCTTCACTGGTACCTCTTGGACCCCCCCCCCCCTCAGTTCTGAGACGATTAGGCACGAAAGATAACAATGCATCAAAAGTGGTGCTTTCCTCTGATTGGCTGCTGGAAGTGTAAACGTCATATCTGCGACAATGTTTTGGTTGGTTTGGACTATGGTTTGGACGTTACTGTCTACTAGTTAAGATGAACCTTACGTCTCCGTGATGCAACCAAACAACTTAAGTTACAAACTAACTATTTTCAACGTATGGTTTAGGGAGGACTTTACACCCTAACTTAGGACTCAACTTATGCACAGCTGGTGCAACAGGCTGCAGCAGCCTGTTCCTGGTCCCTATGTATCTCTCCCCTTCGACCCTGGGGCAATGTCCCAACATATATATAGTAAACTTTATATATTATTTTATATGAACATATTTAGACATCTATATATGTATATAATATATGTATATAGTATAGTAGAATATATATACATTAATATAATATATTATATAAATAAATTATATACATGTGTATATAGATATATAAATATATAATATACTATATGTTGTATATTATATATTATATACATTTATATATCTATATATGTGTATAATATATATTTTCTATTTATTTACAAATACATGTGTTGCCCATGATGCATATGCCTTTTTAAGTTTCAAAGTATTAATCTGCTTCAGGTCATAACAAACACAGGAAGTGAATACCTCCTCCAGGCCGACAATTACACCACCGCCACTAAATGGTTTGATGCCATCAGAAAGAGCGCGGACGCTTTGGTAAGATCGATTTGTTGTTAAAATAACGTTTTTTTTATTGATCAGCGTCCTGATACTTTTTAAAGATTGTTTCAAATTTTAATCCCAGTTTCTAACTTCAAACTTTTAACATTTGGTTTAGCCTGACTAACGCTGAGCCAATAACTCTGTCGTCGCTTTGATTCCTTTTGTTCAGACCAAAGCAGACGGAGGGTTTTCTCTGCGCAGGTCAAACAGCTCAGATTACCTGCCCAGACACAGCTCCCTACCTGGACACGGTTCTGCCTCCCCCAGCAGCAAGCAACACAACCCTGTGCACAGACGCTCCATCAGTGAGTGACGTGGGCAGACGATCACTGAGCTTTATTATTATTCTCCTTTCCAAGTGACCATGTTTGTACAGAGAAACACAGCAGCTGCCATTCATCAGAAAACTGAGGCAGAGAAAGACAGAGATATGAAGTCAGGAGCAGATAGCTCAGTCCGCCACGTCCTGTCTCTCATTCAGTGAGATCAGTTTGCTTTCTTTTTATGATTGGTATAAACATCAGATCGCAGAAGATGCTGCAGGCCAACAATGGAAGCAGCTTTCTGCTTTCAACCACCCACAAGAAAATAAGCCAACCTGCTCTGCTGGAAACAGCAGTTGAGCACTGGGCATCTCTTTAAGGGACAGGTGTTTCCCTCAGGAGCTGGAGGAGGCTGAAAACAGAGCAGACAGGTATCAGGGCTGGACACTGGGGCAGCTTCATGATAGGAGCATATAGCTCATGATCAGCTGTTAGAATAACATACTGCCCTGAAACAGAAGATGTTTATTTTAAAGTTCCTTACTCATCCTGTGGAAACTCTCCATTCATGTTGTCCTGCAGACATGTTTAGCAACTCAAAGCTAAAACACAGCACGTCTGACAGCGCCGACAAAAATGGAGTGAAGAACAGGCTGAAGAAGTTCATCATCAGACGTCCGTCCATGAAGACTCTTCAGGAAAAAGGCCTCATCAAAGGTTCCTGCTGCTTCTTTTCACAATAAAAGCTCGACATCTGACGAAATAAGTTGTTACTATAACATACACATAGATGTTAACTAGTCATGGACAGTTTTTTATTAAACTAGTTATCAACAATCAATCAGTAAATCTGCTCGGACCATAATCACTATTCTCAAAATGTCAGATCGAGTTTTCGGCTGTCCCCTGTCAACGCTCTGCCAGCGTGAAGGAAACAGCGTGCCCAGGTTCGTACAGATCTGTGTGGACGCCGTGGAGAAGAGAGGTATGTTCAAAATCAATCAATCAATCTATAATTTAAAATGAGCGTGTTTTCCATTTTTCTACCTGATTTGATATTATTTATGAATGAATATTTACTTGTTTATGTATTAATATTTGTTAGTATGTAGTTATTCATTAATAAGCATTTATATGTATTAATTAATTATATGTATTTGTTTATTTGTAATCTTCATTACTTATATTAATATAACGTATTTATCAATATTAATTGTATTTATCTACTTCTTTTTGTTATTTATTTATCCATTATTACTTTTTATTTATTTGTTTATTTTCATCATTGTTTATTTATTTTTTCATATTACTGATTTATGTATGAATATTTCACAAGGCGTCCCAGCTTTGTTGGTTAGTGCTGTTAGTTCCTCTGAAGTGGTGCAGCTCCAGATGGCAGCTTCAGGTGTGAGAGGTGAAGTAGGATGTGCATCAGGGGTCGGATTTAGGTCCAATTTCATTTTCCTCCTATATGCTCCCCCTGGGGCACATCATAAGCAGGCATGGTATTTTATTTCATTTGTATGCAGATGATTCAGTTATACCTGCCCATCAGACACACAGACCCTGACATGCTGAGTTCACTGAACAATTGGTTGTCAGAAAAAAAGAGCTGAATGTCAAGAAACTTTTTACAATTAAACTCTAACAAAACAGAGATCATTTGAATTGGACCAACACACATGACCAAGCAGTTACTGCCATCTGCTGGTCAAATGGTGAATCACATTTAATTGCTGCAAAGAATACTGGCATCTGGTTTGACAGCAATTTAACTTTCGAACATCATATCACAAAACTTATACAGTCGTGTATTAACCACCTCAGGGATATGTCTAAAATTCGGTCCATATTAACTTTTAAAGACACAGAGGCGATTTTACATGCTTTTATCTCATCACATCTGGACTACTGTAACAGTCTCTTTAGCAGCCTGCACAACAAATCCATTGATTGTCTCCAAACTGTACAGAACTCAGCTGCCAGGGTTTTAACCAGAACCATAAAATACGGCCATATCTCTCCGGCTTTAGCTTCCTTGCACTGGCTCCCTGTATGCTTTAGAATTGATTTTAAGATTTTACTGATTATTTTAAAGCTCTACATGGACTTACTCCGAGCTATATAGCAGAACTTTTAGTTTCTTACGAGCCGACACGTGCATTGAGATCCTCGGGCAGAGGTTTATTGTGCATTCCAAATACAAAAATGAAAACGAAAGGGGACAGGGCGTTCGCAGTGAGGAGTCCGACACACTTATATTCCTTTGGAGTTCTTTCAGTGGAGTTTTATGTCTTTTAAAATATGTTTTATTTCTTTATCTTAACTTGGGTGTTTTTATGAACTGCCTGTTTTATTTTGCTGCCCATGTGAAACACTGTAATTTGTTTTTTTGAAAAGTGCTCTACTAATACAATTACTTTTAAATGATTACAATTAAATTAAGATATTTAAAAATTGTCAAATTAAAAAAAATCTCATCAGTCACCTGCCCCTGACCCCCATAGATGTTGAGGGACACTCATTTGATTGGTATCAGTATGTAGTGTTGGCAGGTCTGCAGATCTCCTGAGTATGTCTCAGCTGCTGCCACGTTCCATCTAAAAGAGGAACTCTGTGGATCCCTGATAAAGAAATAAGGAACATAATAAGAATAACAGGAATTAATACAATCACCCAACTTAAGTGAATGTGGATTAAGACTAACCAAACATAGTTTTTATCCCTTTTTTTTTAAGTTTTGGGGGACTTTGTGTTTTCAGGTCTGGAGGTAGACGGGATCTACAGGGTCAGTGGGAACCTTGCCACTATTCAGAAACTTCGCTTCATCATCGATCAAGGTGAGCTGAGAAGACTTTTTGAACCTTGTGAACAGAATTCTTTAAACTGTTTACAGAGTGTTCTTTGTGTATTCCTGACCTCCACCTGCACCGTGATGAATCAGCTGTCCACACAAACACAGACAGAAAGGAGTTTTTCAAACCTCCACGTTGTTGATGTTTTTGTGTTTGACAGGATGATTTGATTAAAATGATTTAACATAAATTCAGTGATTGACATCGGTTAAGCTCTGAAAGCTGCACATATTTGAACAGTTCATTATTCGTAGTCCAGACTTTTATAGATTCAAAGGTTGATGTGAGAAAGAAACAAACCAGTCCAGCTCTTCAAATGTACACTGACTATGAATAAATCTGTTGGTATGGTTAGATGACATACCTGTCTCTGGTCTGTCTCTGCAGAAGAGGACCTTGACCTGGACCACAGTCAGTGGGAGGACATCCACGTGGTCACCGGAGCCCTGAAAATGTTTTTCCGTGAGCTTCCTGAACCGTTGTTCCCCTTCAGGTTCTTTCAGCTGTTTGTGGAGGCCAATAGTGAGTTCAACATTTAGAGATACAAAAACTCAACGTCTCTTCACCACATGGAAACAACCACACTCACAAGTTTAACTGAGTGATACGTGCTTCTTATACATGTTCATATGAAACCACTGCTGCTGTGTTTTTTGTTTCAGAGATCAAAGAATGCAAACAGAAAGTTCAGGCTATGAAGAAACTGATCCTCGAGCTGCCAAAACCCAATAAGGACACTATGAAGCTGCTCTTCAGCCACCTGCACAGGTAAACCACCATTCACCTTAGACACAGCTGAACACTCAATATGAAGACTTCAAGTGAACAAGCTGTGACACTTTAAATAACAATCCAAAGATTGTGTCTCTTATTTTCACCCTCACTGTGACCAAGATCTGGACTCAGCTTTAGAGGCACACACTATTTAAAGAAGTCTGAGAATGCAGAGATGATCTTAGATCATGATCAAAAAAGCTCTCAAATCAAAAGTTATTTTGCTTTAAAGAGAATAAGAAAAGAGACAGTTTAAAAAAACACATTTTGAATTTTAGTGATACAAGATTCAAAAAGAGCTTAAGCACATTACTTCAGTTTTAAGCTTCAGTGATTCAGCTAGCTTCAAAGCCAGACTAGCTTTCCTTTTCTGCAACAAAGCCTCCTTCACTCATGCCGCCAAACACCCTCGTCATGATGACAATACTCCCAATTCTGGATTATGGTGACATCATTTACAAAATCACTCATTTCTTTATCACTCAGCTATCCACTTTGCCACTAATGCACCCTCCCACACTCACCACTGTGATCACTATAAATAGATGAGGTGGCTCTCCCTTCGTACGGCTTCACCACTGTCTTCATTTTGTATACAAGTCAATCCTGGGCAAGACACTTCCCTACCTGTCCTCTCTTCCTCATGTCACCCAAGCCTCATGTCACGCTAGGTCCAGTGAATACATCAAGCTCATCATCCCCGGTACTTCTACTATTTTTGGCCGTAATTCCTTTCATTTTGCAGCAGCTAACGACTGGAATAACTTACAAAACACCCTCAAACTTTCAACTTTGACTCCACTCACAACCTTCAAGCTTTTAGTTGACTGTTGCTCCTGCTGATCACTTCGGACTTTACTTACATTCATATTTACATCATTGCTTGTTACTTGTTCGCTTTTGTTCTATTTTATGTTTATATGTCTATGTGTGTGTATGTGTTCCTGTTGGAACTCATAAAATATGAGCAGCTGTGTTCTGGTGTTTCAGCACTGATCACTCAAACTCTGTCGGCAAGGATCTCGTTAACTCTGTTTTTGTCTCCACTGATTTCTAGGGTTTTGGCATTTTCCAGGAAGAACCTGATGTCCACTCAGGGCATCGGCATCGTGTTCGGCCCCACCCTGATGTGGCCCGAGCTGGACGCAGGAAACATGGCCGTCAACTTGGTCTACCAAAACCAGATCATAGAGTTCATCCTGATTGAGAGCCGGGAAATCTTCAACCTGTGATCAGCTGATGGACTCATCATATTCAAGTTAAAATTTAACACATCACCAAAAAACAGCTGGTTTGGACTGCACTGTAAAAATACGCTGAAGATTTATGATCAAATAAAGTCTGAAGAATTAGATCAGTGAGTTCCAGTTCCAACGTCGGTTTTTGTCTCATCGACACCCACCACCGTTCCAGTGAATTTACTAAGTAGGAGAGTCAACTCCTAAAGGAATACAGTTTGTTTAAGTACTTCAGTCTATCTATGAAGTGCTGCAGTATATTTAAAAGTTTTGCAGTACATTATAAAAATAATTGATAAGACTTATAAAGTGCTTTTCTAGAATATTTCATTATATGTTTAAAGTAGTGCAGTATACATGTAAAGCTAAGTAGTATAGTATCAGTATATTATAAAGGTGTACACAGGTGGTCTGTGATTGGTCGAAGCCCCCAGTCCAGACCATGTGATCTGCAATCAAAGGGAAACTTAACACAGATTACACAAGGAAGAACAAGCTGCAGCGACATTTCACTGTTTTCCTAATAACTCGAATTGATCAAAAAATCAATTAATCAATCAATCAATTAATAGATCAATCAATACATCAATTAATCAATCAATCAATCACTCAATCAGTAGATCAATCAATCAATCATTCAAACAATAAATTAATCAATCAATCCGTCTAACTGTCTGTCAAGCAAAACCACCATCACATTTTTCATCCATTTATACTACTATATTTATAAGATACTCATATTTATGAAGTACTGCAGTATGTTTACAGTTTTATAGTTTATTTATAAAGTACTGCTTTACAGTAAATTTCTGAAATACTGCTGTACTGCAGTTTTTACTCTTTTGTATTATATTTACAAGGTTCTGCAGTTTTTACAATTCTACAGTATATTTATAATGTTTATAATGTTTATAAATATTGCATTATTTAGCTATACAGTAAATTTATGAAATACTGCTGTATGTTTAGTTATGCAGTATATTTATAAAGTATTTATATTTCATTCATTTTTTTATGTTTTAATGAGAACACAATGAAACATGACTTCCTGTTTTCCCACAGTTTAATAACAGACACTCTAACACTGTTGTTTTTGATCATGAGGCGTTCAGGTGAATCCAGGACAACAGAAAACAAAGACAGCAAAAGTTCAACATGTGCATGTAGAAATATTACACTGATAAAAACTCCGACTGATAAAAAAAAGGCATTAAAGGTACAAACCAGCTCCAGAATAAACATTATTAATAAATATATGTTATTATCGTAAACATTCAAAATCAGAAAAGTAGATATGTAAAAAACAAATGATGAAATTTAGGAATAATGAAAATACTGTTTTAATGATAAAGGAAGAAATCATAGATCAATGTTAAATGATCGACCTGCCTTATTTTTTATATTGTGATGCTAATTTGTTTCCAGGTTTTTAATGTTCTTATAATATCTTTCCAAATAAATTGCATGGAGTAATAATGTATCAACATTGTTGTAACAAAATGAGAGCAGAGGACTGAATGGAAAAAAAATTGAAAACTATGTCTAAAAAGGATTCTTAAATCTGCTGCCTTTGAAACACTCATTTCAGCTACAGTCTCTTTAAGAATCCCGCCCCCGTATCATGTTTCTCTTTCTTAAATAAGTAACTTCACTGGGGATGTCAAATTTTGAGCAAATCTGGTGTTGATCTCGCTGAAATCTCAAGAGACTTTTTGAAGAAGTCGTTAAGAGCAGCCTGCGGACTCTTCATCCTTCACTTTTATCAATCCGTCTATATTATATATACATCAAATGTTATCTCAAGTCGCCTTACAAACATAGCAGACCATACTCTTTGTTCATATATATATTATATTCAGATTTTAACTTGAAATATGTTTTCAAAATACGAAAAAAGGATGATACCACCTCTTAAAATAACTTAGTCCTGTGTTTTTAGGGTTCGTGAAAAAAGAAGTTAATTTACTTACTAGAAACACCAACACCAACACAACATCTTTACACTTTATAAACCCTGAATTACACGTTTCATTAAACACTGAATTTATCATAGCTCTGTCAGAGAGTATCTGTTCCCTGAACACAACACAGAGTCAGAGAGTATCTGTTCCCTGAACACAACACAGTCAGAGAGTATCTGTTCCCTGAACACAACACAGAGTCAGAGAGTATCTGTTCCCTGAACGCAACACAGAGTCAGAGAGTATCTGTTCCCTGAACACAACACAGAGTCAGAGAGTATCTGTTCCCTGAACGCAACACAGAGTCAGAGAATATTTGTTCCCTGAACACAACACAGAGTCAGAGAGTATCTGTTCCCTGAACACAACACAGGCTGTTCTCAAAATGGCCTGCTACAGACTCCCTTTGAATGCAGTATTCAGGACATACTGCATATTGTGTCTGAAGGGAGTCTGTAGTCTGACTGTTCTGTTGGATCTGGTCTGCAGGATCTGGTCTGCAGGATGCTGCGTCAGGCGTCGCTTAATTTTTGGTTCCGAATGCGGAAGTTAACAGCGACCGAGCTGACAGATAAACTGCTTCTTTAGCATCACTTATGATTTAAAAAGTTAAGAAGTGGTTCATATGGAATTTAATAATTCTCACAGCACCTAAAAACTGAGCGCCCCTGTCATATACGTAAACAAGAAGATGGAGAACTTTAGCGCTGTGCATTGTGGGAAACAGTACATGAGGGAGACTGGTCTGCTGCAGACTGAGACGTTCCTGAATCAGTACGACATCCGGGGAGTCTATCTACTGCAGATTTATTCTGTTCACAGACTATAGACTGAGTTTAGGCTGAATCAGGACGGACTGACGGGACAAAAGCAGCCACAGAGTCACCCACATAAGACTGACAGCACTGCTGGCTGTTAAGGTGGAATGGTTCTTAAGGTGGAACGGTTGTTAAGGTGGAATGGCTGTTAAGGTGGAATGGTTCTTAAGGTGGAACGGCTGTTAAGGTGGAATGGTTCTTAAGTGGTTGGTAAGGTGGAATTGTTAATTAAGTGGAATGGTTATCCAGTTAGAAAGGCTGTTAGAGTTGCATGGTTGCTTGGCTTTTACAACCAAGCAACCATTTGTTGCTTAGCACTTAATGTGGAATGGTTGTTAAGGTGGAATGGTTGTTCAGGTGGAATAAAAAAGGGGAGTCTTGTTCCAGTAAAGGCAGAGTGGTGAAATTCAAACATCCACAAAAAGGGAACTGATGCAGAGCCGTCTCTGACCTGTGAAGACAGGAAGTGATAAACACACTGAATTAAAATAAAGTGTTCATTCATAGTTAGTTCTTATTGTGCTGATTTATGTCTCAGTGTCCATGTTTCGGACTAGTTTACTTTGAATTAGTTATTGATGATATAAAAAGAGCGGGAGTGACATCATGATTGACAGCTCTGTTGACCAATGAGGCTCCTGCAGCGCTGTGTGCACCAGATTATCAGAGTAGAGGAGGAATGGTAAGAGGAAATGTAACAAACACTAACACAAGACTCCTTGAACTTTCAAGGCATGTTTTTTCAAATTTGTATACAAAAGGTGAAGGTAGACACACGTGATCAATCTCTTATTGTGGTTTATAAGCATGGGTGCTGAAGTTGCTGTGGTTGAATGTGACTCACATTTATTCTACTTGGTGTGGCTCTGATGAAATTGTGGCTGCTGTTGTTGCTGTCGGGAAGAGTGGTGACGTGGACTGGATGTGGCCCCGCCTCCCCTGATGGGGGTCCGAATGGATGCAGAGGAGGGTTGCTGCTGATGGTGCTGATGTCCCGCTCTGACTGGCTTGGCTAGAAAGAGTTAGATCATGGGATCAGCTTAAGAAAACTCAGGATCACGCATTGAGCATGCAGTATCAGTTTACACAAAGAGCACGTCTTGGTGCATATCAAATGATTAATCAGATCACAAATCAGAGCTCCCATGGCAAATAAGAGTGTGTGTCACACTGTGTATAGGAGAGCATTAAGAGAGGATGACATGGTGCATAATAGAGAACAAAAAGGGTGCATCAGATAACTGAAGGGTATTATTTTTCATGTCTCACCTGTTGCCATGATGGCTCACAGATCACCCCTGTGCAGGACTCACAATAAGCATGCTCAGAAAACTCTCCCTGTTTAACCAGCAGTCAGGGTTTAACTGTTTGTTGAGCCTGCTTCCTGTAGCACCCCAATCAGGACAAATGCACAGCTATGAAGGTGTGATAGCTCACCTATCTGCGCAGAGTGTCCTCTACGCGACACGTTCTTGAAACGTACAGCCTCTTTGATGCGATCCACTTCCTGTTGATAGCGTTTACGGTCCCTCACGGCAGACTCTTTGGCGTGTCTCAGGGCCGTTTCAAGAGCTTTGACTCGCTCAGCTGTAGCTCTCAGACGTTTCTCCAGCTTGGGCAACTCACAACGAAGATCTCCATTGTCCCGCACAAGCTGCAAAAAAGGAGGGGTTAAATCTACTGAGAAGACAACCGGTTAAATCTACTGAGAAGACAACCGGTTAAATCTACTGAGAAGACAACCGGTTAAATCTACTGAAAGCACAGAAGAGGAGCCAAGAGTTACAATGAGTTATCAATAATGATGGTGATGATGATGATAATTGTGATGATGAATATGATGATGATGATGATGACGATAATGATTGTGATGATGTTGGTGATGCTGATGATGTTGGTGATGATGATGATGATGGTGATGATGACGATGATGATGATGGTGACGATTATGGTGATGATGATGATGATGATGATGATGGTGATTGTGATGATGATGATGATGATGATGATAATGATGATGATGATGATGGTGATGATGATGATACTGATGATGATGGTGATGATGACGGTAATGATAATGATGATAATGATGATTGTGATGGTGATGATGATGATGATGATGATGGTGATTGTGATGATGATGATTGTGATGATGTTGGTGATGATGATGGTGATGAAGGTGATGATGTTGATGGTGATAATGATTGTGATGATGGTGATGATGATACTGATGATGATGGTGACGATGATGGTGATACTGATGATGATGGTGATGATGATTGTGATGATGCTGGTGATGCTGATGATGATGATGGTGATGCTGATGATGGTGATGATGATTTTGATGATGATGATGGTGATGATGATGGTGATGATGATGGTGATGATGGTTATGATGACGGTAATGATAATGATGATGATGATGATTGTGAAGGTGATGATGGTGATGGTGATGATTGTAATGATGATGATGGTGATACTGATGATGGTGATGATGATTATGATGATGATGATGGTGATGATGGTGATGATGATGATGATTGTGAAGGTGATGATGGTGATGGTGATGATGATGATTGTAATGATGATGATGGTGATGATGATGATTGTAATGATGATGATGGTGATGATGATGGTGAAGATAATGATGATGGTGATAATAACGATGATTGTGATGGTGACGATGATGATGGTGATAATAACGATGACGGTGAGGATGATGATGGTGATAATAACGATGATTTTGAAAATGATGATAATCATGATGATGATGATGATGATGGGCTGTGTCTGGCCCTCTGTCAGTGACGACTGAACCAGAGTAACACTGTGTCATCAGAGGGTAATGTCCCTGATCAGAAACATTTATGTCGATCAACTCACCTGAGTTACCTGAGAGAAGGAAATCACACCTCTGACAGGGTTGTTCAATGTGGTAACACTGGCACAGGCTCATGGGTTTTTTGTTTTATGCTATGTTTAGTTTAAGACATCTTCCACATTTAACACACTGCTTTTGAAAATCTAAATAAGGATTGGGAGTGACGGTTGTGACTGCGGACTCTTCGTATCAACAGGTGTCACAAAGGTGGGCAGGGCTTGGTGAACAAGTGTACTCACCTGTTTGTGGACTTTGCTGAGCTGCTCAAGGTTGTTTTCTAAGAAGATGATTCGCTGCCTCTGAGCCAGACTGCCTCCAGCCTCGTCACAATCATTCTCCGAACTCTGCAAGGACAACCAGATGGAGGTGTTATCACAAAGATCCTCTAACATCAACATCTCACTCTAACAGAAAAACAAACATCCTCTAACACCAATCAAACACCTCACTCTTACAGAAAAACAAAGATAATCTAACACCAATCAAACATCTCACTCTTACAGAAAAGAAACACAGTTTCAGGAGGACCCCTTTCCAATGCTAGAGGTTGTAATGATAAGAGAGAAAGTCTTTAGTTTATACAGCAAATGATTTCAAGTATGGATTATAATCTGTATCATAAGCAAATATTTGTTCATCAGGGGTGGAAAGAGTGATAAAATATTGTACTCCATTTAAAGTACAGTTACTTTGATAATATGTTATTTCGGTGGAAATAAAGGTACTGGTCTGAATCTACACAAGTAATAGTAAAAAGTACTTTATTTTACATCTATGTAAATACTGAGTTCTTACTTTAAACTGGGTGATAGGCTGGTAGAGATGGTGAGGCTGCTATAGTAAGGAACCATCAGTGTTAGCTAATCTCCTTCAGATTCACACATTGCTGAACAACAGAGGGAGCAATTTGAGGTTCAACATCTTGCCCAAGGACACTTCTGCATGTGACTGCAGGAGCTGGGATTGAACCACTGACCTTCAGGTTAGGAAACAACTGACTCTACCTGCTGAGCCACAGCCGCTCTCAACACAAAAATGACAAGAGGACATTCTTCTCAAACCAGGCTGTTTAATGAATGAACACCTTAGTCCTGTGAAGTGTATGTAGCATATACAGCTTTAAACTGAAAGATATATATTTCTGATAAAAGAAAATACAGACCAGTTATCATTACATAAAGAAAGCATGCTGCAGTATGATATCACACTGAAAGTATCATTTCCAATTATTTTACTCAAATACCTCTGAAACCTTTTTAATCATGTTTTGACCATTTCACTCTGAACTTGCTGTTCAACTTGAGCAGCTGTTGGTTTTCAAAGTTAGTAGATTCATGGTGAGACAGGAAGGTCAGAGTAGAGATGTTTGATAGGAGGGGATGAGAGGAGTAGATTCATCTTGTTTGAGGCACAGTTCAGGGGTCTCATTTATAAAAAAGTGCGTAGAATCCCTACTAAAAGTATACGTACTCCGAAAACCCGGAAGTGGCGTGTGCCCAAAAAAAAATTCTGATTTATAAAACTGTTCGCAAGCAAACTTTACGCAATGCTCCGTTCATAAATCACAAACCACCTTGAGATATGCGCATGTAGTTCAGCCTTGTATTCTGCCCTTTTCATGCCCACATTCAACCATATATGGTCAAAGCACTTTATGAATGAACATGCATACAAATGAGCCGGAAGATCAGAGGTTCTCACGGTGAATCACGGCAACAACAGAGAGGAAGACGGACAAAATAAAGTTTCAGACACACAAACCGTGGTCCTCGTGAATGAAGCGGAGGTCAGAGAGCACTTATTGTTTGTATCTTACTGCAGGAGGGCCACAAAAGAAATACAAATATGAATATTGAATGACTCCATGACGCTGCAGCATTCATGTATACATCAGCAGTGCCAGGGCATCTATCATTCATCATTACGCACAGGTCTTATCAGCGATCTCCTCTCTCTGATATTGACTGATTATGAGGTTATGTAGGATAATAAGAGAGCTGGTCATGGCTTTACTCCCCCACTTTTCTCATTAACTGAGTAAACACGTGCAGGTAATGAAGATGTGATGAGAGTGTGTGAGGCAGCCATCACCGTGTCTCTGCGCTCCGTTTGCGTCGTACAGCAGTTTTTAATAAAAGTATAATTACACGTAGTGACACTGCGCAGAGTTAGAAACATTGAAAAGAATGACTGTCACTTTGCTCCGCAGTTGTTTTACATCTTTTGATGATACTTTGGTTTTTACCTCCCAACAAACACGTAAGGATACGGTCCATTTCGTTCCTCTACACTTTGGAGAAATGTGACGGCGGGACAAAGCTGATTAAATATTTAATGAACTTTAAGACACGTTTTTTTTTATAGTAAAGTGTGATAATTCCCAAAGAAATACTTCAGTAAAAGTACAAGTACACTAAAAGCTACTCCGTCACAGTGACCTGAGTCACTGTCATTCGTTACCTTCAACCTGTTAGTATTGACTGTTTGGACCTAATCTTTCACAGTCACTTTAATCCAGCTCAGATAAACTCAAACTGAATAAGTGAATAACTTCTGTCCGGACTGAGCAGAAAGTGATAAACAGTATTCTTACATTTTTGACTCTGGTGCCGATTTCCTGGATGAAGACTTTACGGAGGTTATGGAGCATCTGAAGCTCTTTGGCCTGTTGGACAAAAACACACACTCAGCTGGTCTGAAGATGTTAAGGATTCTGAATGTTAGAGAAATACTCCTCTTACCACAGTCTCCTCCAGACCTTTCAGGTCCTCTTTAGCTTGTTCTCTCTTGTCATTCAGGAACCTGAATCACACAAAGATTCATTTGATTTGGTTACATGCAGATTGACAATTCAATCACAAGTGATTTATCAATTAACATGACCGAGTGATCCCTAGGGACAAAGAGGCTTTAAAAAAAAATCCTTGTTTGAAACTAATATAAATATATATATATATATATATATATATATATATATATATATATATATATATATATATATATATGTATATATATATTATGGCAAGCCGTTCAGGAAATAATATATTGAATGAAAGTCTGAATATATTGAATGAAACTCGATATATATGGAATGAAGTCTGAATATATGGAATGAAACTCGATATATATGGAATGAAGTCTGAATATATTGAATGAAACTCGATATATATGGAATGAAACTCGATATATATGGAATGAAAGTCTGAATATATGGAATGAAACTCGATATATATGGAATGAAAGTCTGAATATATGGAATGAAACTCGATATATATGGAATGAAAGTCTGAATACATGGAATGAAACTTGATATATATGGAATGAAAGTCTGAATATATGGAATGAAACTTGATATATATGGAATGAAAGTCTGAATATATGGAATGAAACTTGATATATATGGAATGAAAGTCTGAATATATGGAATGAAACTTGATATATATGGAATGAAAGTCTGAATATATCGAATGAAACTCGATATATATGGAATGAAGTCTGAATATATTGAATGAAACTTGATATATATGGAATGAAGTCTGAATATATTGAATGAAACTTGATATATATGGAATGAAGTCTGAATATATTGAATGAAAGCTTAAATAAGTACTCTGAACACCACTTATAATCGTATTGTTTTATTGTCATCAAAGAGACTCATCTTTTATTAATGTCTCTCTGAAAATAAACTTTTGCACTTCTTTTTAGTGTTTCTGAGGGGACACATTTTCCTCTACCTCTGTAACCTGTGGTAATTTGGTCGTACTTTTTCATTACACTCACTCACTGTCAGATGATGCACACAGGTATGAGCTCCACCTGTTAACATTGAACAGGATGCTACATTATCACAAGTCATAACAAAAGTTAGCTAGCGAACTAGAGGACTGAACCACCTGAATAAAGAAGGGGCAATATCTTTAGCCTTTGTAGAAGTGTGTATAACCTGTGATATTTAATATTTTCATATTTTCACTTGTTTACTACCCTCCGAAATGCTTCTGCAGCCCACTGCTTCGTGTTCCTCTCGTCTCTCTGTGCAGACGGTCCGATCATCACTTTTGGATGAAACCAACTTAATATAGAGGAGGGGTGGGTTCCTTTTTCCTATACGGATTGACTTAACAGCACATGCATTACCCAAGGGGTTGATAACCCCTTCATTAATTAAAATTGCAGTGAAAACATCTCGTGCCTCCCTCACGGTTGCATTACTAAAAGCTACGTCTAACCGGAAAACAAAATCACACCCCTATGATCACACCCCAGAAAGACAAGATGGCGCAGGCCATACATGACGTGATTTTTCATTCCATATATTCCGAGTTTCATTCCATATATATCGAGTTTCATTCCATATATATCAAGTTTCATTCAATATATTCAGACTTCATTCAATATATTCAGACTTCATTCCATATATATCGAGTTTCATTCAATATATTCAGACTTCATTCCATATATATCGAGTTTCATTCAATATATTCAGACTTCATTCCATATATATCAAGTTTCATTCCATATATTCAGACTTCATTCCATATATATCAAGTTTCATTCCATATATATCAAGTTTCATTCAATATATTCAGACTTCATTCCATATATATCAAGTTTCATTCCATATATATCAAGTTTCATTCAATATATTCAGACTTCATTCCATATATATCGAGTTTCATTCCATATATATCAAGTTTCATTCAATATATTCAGACTTCATTCCATATATATCGAGTTTCATTCAATATATTCAGACTTCATTCCATATATATCGAGTTTCATTCAATATATTCAGACTTCATTCCATATATATCAAGTTTCATTCCATATATATCAAGTTTCATTCCATATATATCAAGTTTCATTCAATATATTCAGACTTCATTCCATATATATCAAGTTTCATTCCATATATATCAAGTTTCATTCCATATATTCAGACTTCATTCCATATATATCGAGTTTCATTCCATATATATCAAGTTTCATTCAATATATTCAGACTTTCAATCCATATATTCAGACTTCATTCCATATATATTAATTTCCTGAACGGCTTGCCATAATATATATATATATATATATATATATATATATATATATATATATATATATATATATGTATATATATATATGGCAAGCCGTTCAGGAAATAATATATTGAATGAAAGTCTGAATATATGGAATGAAGTCTGAATATATGGAATGAAACTCGATATATATGGAATGAAGTCTGAATATATGGAATGAAGTCTGAATATATGGAATGAAACTCGATATATATGGAATGAAAGTCTGAATATATGGAATGAAACTCGATATATATGGAATGAAAGTCTGAATATATGGAATGAAAGTCTGAATATATGGAATGAAACTCGATATATATGGAATGAAACTCTGAATATATGGAATGAAAGTCTGAATATATGGAATGAAACTCGATATATATGGAATGAAAGTCTGAATATATTGAATGAAACTCGATATATATGGAATGAAGTCTGAATATATGGAATGAAACTTGATATATATGGAATGAAAGTCTGAATATATGGAATGAAACTTGATATATATGGAATGAAAGTCTGAATATATTGAATGAAACTCGATATATATGGAATGAAGTCTGAATATATGGAAGGAAACTTGATATATATGGAATGAAGTCTGAATATATTGAATGAAAGCTTAAATAAGTACTCTGAACACCACTTATAATCGTATTGTTTTATTGTCATCAAAGAGACTCATCTTTTATTAATGTCTCTCTGAAAATAACCTTTTGCACTTCTTTTTAGTGTTTCTGAGGGGACACATTTTCCTCTACCTCTGTAACCTGTGGTAATTTGGTCGTACTTTTTCATTACACTCACTCACTGTCAGATGATGCACACAGGTATGAGCTCCACCTGTTAACATTGAACAGGATGCTACATTATCACAAGTCATAACAAAAGTTAGCTAGCGAACTAGAGGACTGAACCACCTGAATAAAGAAGGGGCAATATCTTTAGCCTTTGTAGAAGTGTGTACAACCTGTGATATTTAATATTTTCGTATTTTCACTTGTTTACTACCCTCCTAAATGCTTCTGCAGCCCACTGCTTCGTGTTCCTCTCGTCTCTCTGTGCAGACGGTCCGATCATCACTTTTAGATGAAACCAACTTAATAGAGAGGAGGGGTGGGTTCCTTTTTCCTATACGGATTGACTTAACAGCACATGCATTACCCAAGGGGTTGATAACCCCTTCATTAATTAAAATTGCAGTGAAAACATCTCGTGCCTCCCTCATGGTTGCATTACTAAAAGCTACGTCCAACCGGAAAACAAAATCACACCCCTATGATCACATCCCAGAAAGACAAGATGGCGCAGGCCATACATGACGTGATTTTTCATTCCATATATTCCGAGTTTCATTCCATATATATCGAGTTTCATTCCATATATATCAAGTTTCATTCAATATATTCAGACTTCATTCCATATATATCGAGTTTCATTCCATATATATCGAGTTTCATTCAATATATTCAGACTTCATTCCATATATATCGAGTTTCATTCCATATATATCAAGTTTCATTCAATATATTCAGACTTCATTCCATATATATCGAGTTTCATTCAATATATTCAGACTTCATTCCATATATATCGAGTTTCATTCAATATATTCAGACTTCATTCCATATATATCAAGTTTCATTCCATATATTCAGACTTCATTCCATATATATCAAGTTTCATTCCATATATATCAAGTTTCATTCAATATATTCAGACTTCATTCCATATATATCAAGTTTCATTCCATATATATCAAGTTTCATTCCATATATTCAGACGTCATTCCATATATATCAAGTTTCATTCCATATATATCAAGTTTCATTCAATATATTCAGACTTCATTCCATATATATCGAGTTTCATTCCATATATATCAAGTTTCATTCAATATATTCAGACTTTCAATCCATATATTCAGACTTCATTCCATATATATTAATTTCCTGAACGGCTTGCCATATATATATATATATATGTGTGTGTGTATAAATATATATATATATGTATATATATATATATATATATATACATATATATATATATATATGTATAAATATATGGCAAGCCGTTCAGTTATATATTGAATGAAGTCTGAATATATTGAATGAAAGTCTGAATATATTGAATGAAACTCGATATATATGGAATGAAAGTCTGAAAATATATATATATATGTGTATAAATATATATGTGTATAAATATATACACACATACATATACACACATATATGTACATATATATACACATATATGTATATGTACTGTATATATGAAAAAATGCTGTGTGTGTGTGTGTGTGTGTGTGTGTGTGTGTGTGTGTGTGTGTGTGTGTGTGTGTGTGTGTGTGTGTGTGTGTGTGTGTGTGTGTGTGTGTATAGATATACAGTGTATATATACATGGGAAACCTGACAGTTTGTTCAAATGTGAGACAGTTGTGTTGAGTGTACGGTGAGCACCGAGGGACACACTTACATCAGTTTCTGGAGTTTCTGTTCTTTCTTCTGATCTTCAGCTCTGAGTCTGTCGACGTCTGACAGAAGCTTCCTGTTCTCCAGCTGCACGGCCTGATTCACACTGAACAACACAACAAGGATTCAGTCATTCATTCAT
This sequence comes from Notolabrus celidotus, assembly GCF_009762535.1. Classification (NCBI taxonomy): domain Eukaryota; kingdom Metazoa; phylum Chordata; class Actinopteri; order Labriformes; family Labridae; genus Notolabrus; species Notolabrus celidotus. The sequence goes on along the minus strand of NC_048281.1, from coordinate 12,884,374 downwards.
CATGTGTTAATTCTATAATTCATCGTATTACCCGGCTCTCTCACTGATCTTTCGGTTATGTAAGATGTTTGATTCTGGTTGGTCTAAACCCCTTGACGGCGGTTATTAAATTTCACTACAAGAGCATCACCAGAGACAAACTGATCACATGTCATGTCAAATCAATCCACGGAAAAGAGTTCCGGCAGATTTAGCTTCTGCTTGTTAACACTATGGACCGTAAGGTGTGGTAAAACCATTAGCATGCTAAATCGGCAGGCTAAACAAAATGAATACTTTCATATTGGATCCTGTCCAGCAATATTATCAACAAGCGGAGCAGGTGAGAGAAACTTTAAGTTACCAGTTGCTACAAAGAAACTTAAACCATGAGTGGTGGTGACGGTAGCTGCAGGTTTAAAAGTTTCTTGCCAGGTAGTAAGCGGGATAAAATGTATGGTTAGCAGAGTGAGACCTTGACAAGACCCAGACAAGACCCTGACAAGACCCCAACAAGACCCTGTGTCCTGACAGGGTGAGACAAGTCATTCATCCATCCACCATATAATCATTCACTCTTTCATTTATTCATCCATCCGTCATATAATCATTTATTCTTTCATCCATCCACCATATAATCATTCACTCTTTCATTTATTCATCCATCCGTCATATAATCATTTATTCTTTCATCCATCCACCATATAATCATTCATCCATTCATTCATTCATTTATCCATCCACCATATTATCATTCATCCATTCATTCATTCATTTATCCATCCACCATATTATCATTCATCCATTCATTCATCATTCATCATATGATCTTTCATTCATTCATCATCCATCTTTTATGAGCAAATTAACATAGTGAGTAAGAAAGATCCTAAAGTCAGGAGATGTAAATAATCGTATGATTGGGGGATGAAAAACTGAATGATGAGCACAAAAAGCTGCAGTAACAAAATGAAGCATGGCATCCTAAAACAGAATCTGTCACACACAGGTGTTAAAGATTAAACAGTGACCAAATAAACTGAACTGCTGGCATAGACACCAGGGCAGTGATCAGTTATTCTCATCAATAATCGAAAGGATGATCATTCACTGACCAGATGTCAGAACTAATAACTAATGAAAACCAGTGATTGGTATTCATAATACATCATCAATAATGTTAATCAGTAATGACTATTTAGAAAACAATCAATAACTGACTCCTTCAGGAGGTCCATGTCTCTCTGCTTCAGCTCGATCTCATCTCGGAGGCGACTTAGATGTTTGTGGTGAACCTCTCTGTGGTTCTCCATCTGCTCCTCCAGAGTTCTCTAAACAACAATCCAAAAAAATCAATCAATCAATCAACGCATTGATCAAGAAATCATTTCAGTCAGTCTATCGATACGTGAAAAAAGCTGTTAATCCATCAATACCCCAATCAAAAATCAGAAAAACCTGCCTTCGTTTCTCCATCCCTCTATCTACCTTCAGTTCTCCATCCCTTTATCTACCTTCAGTTCTCCATCCCTTTATCTACCTTCAGTTCTCCATCCCTCTATCTACCTTCAGTTCTCCATCCCTTCATCGTCCCTTTATTTACCTTTTCTTTAGCAATACTTGATGTCACATTGGAGAAACGAAGGACGAGGACCCAAGACGCAGACTATAAAGATTTAATAATATAAGAACAAAAGGTACAAACAAACTTTCTAAAATGTCCAATAAACTGAATTCAAAAGAAAACACTAGATACACTGGGATAAGGGAACACAAGAAAATACAAAAAGAGACATGGATCACAAAAGACACACGGGACACAAAGGATAACTAATACAGAATAAACACAGGAGAAACCAAGGCATGAAACACAAGGAAAGAAACTGGACTGCACATCAACTCAAGACAACTTTATTTACCTTTACTTTAGTAACTCTTTATTTACCTCTTCTTTAGTAACACTTTTGCCTCTGTTGTCTTACTGTAGTTTTACTTTTAAAAAGTGAGATTTACCTTCATCTCCACAGCATCTCTTAGTCTGGTCATGTGCTCTTTTTCTTTGTCCATCACTGTCACCTCATGCATCTGACCTGAGTACACACAAACACACACACACACACACACACACACACACACACACACACACACACACACACACACACATCTATAAAACAGTTTTTTACAGGTATGTTCTCTAATCTGTTCAATGGTGTTCTGCTGTTGACAGAACAGCCAACCAATTGGAGGGCGCAGTTCCCTGTTACGCTGGTCAGATAACTGACCTTGTGCATTGAGCCTGGCGACCTCCTCCATCAGCGCGTCCTGACTCTCTTCCACCTTCCTCTTCTTCTGCTCAACCTTCTGCAGGTCCTCTGTCAAAGACTCGATCTTAGCCTGGAGCTGCAACAAAAAGCCATCCATAACGTGAAACAAACAATAAACGTGAGAGCGTTTTTTTTATCAATGATTGTGTAAACATAATAAACACAGGACAGGTCAACTGGTTTACTTCATCATGTTTAGATTTCTCATGCAAACCTCTCTGATCACTGTGCTATTGTTTTTACTGTTTCTTTTTCTGCCTTACGACCTCCTCCACATGTTTTTATCTCAATTTAAACACCTCCATTGCCCGTGTATTTTGAGCTGCAATGTTAACCTCTTCAAAAAACTCCCACATTGAGGCCGTTGAACTTAGTACAGACTAGTTTATTTTCTTATTTAATTCCATAAGCACCTCCATCCTTAACTATATCGTTTGTCTTAGGGTAAAAAAATCCATACCCACTTCTCTGCCTCATCTAAATGACTTCACTAGAGCTCTCAGGAGGAACTGGAGGAAGGCTAGTGAAAGCACGATCTCTCGCTGAACTTACAGTTGATGCTCCTGATGTACTGAGATCACAGTTGATGCTCCTGACATGCTAAGCTCACAGCTGATGCTCCTGATGTACTGAGCTCACAGCTGATGCAGAGAGCCCTTCTTCCCCTTGCCAAAGTTTTCTCAAAGTCTTTGTTACAAACTCTCCAGCATGGCCATATTTTCCCCATTTGAGATGAGACTCAGGTACGGTACACCTTTACAGGTGTTCAGTTCAACTCTACATTGTGTTAGTATTACACTCTGGTCAGTATGTCCAGCTGTTGTTGCTTGTTGGACTTGAGTTTGCAGTGCTATGTTTTTATGTTTGGAGCACGCCAAACCTTTGAGGTTATTCTGGAGAATTTTCTGGACAGGGTTTGTCATTGTTTTGGAATATTGTAATAATAATAATTATCTTATATTTGTCCACTCCCTCCTGCTAAGTGTAGTAGGGTATTAGGTAGAGTATCGAAAATATCCCTTTGGGTCACATTATCGGATAAAATCGAAAAAAAATGTGCGTGAATAATTTGCAATCAATGCCAGGTTAACTATGGACAATAATGTGATTAATCATTATTTAAAAAATAAATAATTTGACAACCCTTATAGTAAACTACTCAGTCCTCAATTAATAAGGTGAATCTCTGACATAATGGGTCACCTGTGAGACCAGCAGCTGACAGGTGTTAAGCTCCTTCTCATTGGCCTCCGTTCTGCACCGGTTCTCTGTCAGGTTCACCTCTAGCTGTTTGCTGCGATTCACCAAAGACTTCACCTCTGACTTCATCTTACTGACGTACAGACGAGCTGTGGTGAACTCTTCCTCCATCACACCACTCGCCTCCGTCATCTGAAAAGAGAGAGAGAGAGCGAGAGAGAGAGAGAGAGAGAGAGAGAGAGAGAGAGAGAGAGGGAGAGAGAGAGAGAGAGAGAGAGAAAGAGTCGAAGAGAGAGAGAGTCGAAGAGAGAAAGAGTCGGAGAGATTTAGCTTTATCACAGGAGTGTCAGCCTCGGATTATTGTAGATTAAACTTTATCAGTCTAGCCTAAATTTTAGATTAAGGCAGATTTTATTACACAGAACACCTTCAGATCTGAGTAGATCCATTTTCAATCACAGGAGCCCAAATTTCAGATAACAACACATAATAGTTTTAAATCTCAGATTATTCTTTATCAGAAGAGCTTTAGTCTCAGATTAAAGCAGATTAAACTTTATCAGAATAGTTTAAGTCTCAGATTAAAGCAGATTAAACTTTATCAGAAGAGTTTAAGTCTCAGATTAAAGCAGATTAAACTTTATCAGAAGAGTTTAAGTCTCAGATTAAAGCAGATTAAACTTCAGAAGAGCTTTAGTCTCAGATTAAAGCAGATTAAACTTTATCAGAAGAGTTTAAGTCTCAGATTAAAGCAGATTAAACTTTATCAGAAGAGCTTTAGTCTCAGATTAAAGCAGGTTATACTTCATCAGAAGAGCTTTAGTCTCAGATTAAAGCAGGTTATACTTCATCAGAAGGGTTTAGTCTCAGATTAAAGCAGGTTAGACTTCATCAGAAGAGCTTTAGTCTCAGATTAAAGCAGATTACACTTTTTCAGAAGAGCTTTAGTCTCAGATTAAAGCAGGTTATACTTCATCAGAAGGGCTTTAGTCTCATATTAAAGCAGATTACACTTTTTCAGAAGAGCTTTAGTCTCAGATTAGAGTAGATTGTGCTCTCTCAAAGGAGTGTTCGCTGTGTCCTGGTGAAAGGTTTTATCATCTTAATAACCATTCTGTCAAAATGTGATTCGCTTGTTAGGGCCAAAGAATGAAAAGGACGTTAGCCCTATTGAAATGCAAAGAATTATAATCATCTCGTAATCCCACCTGTTCACCTGCATTTTTCACCTATCCACTAATAATCTCATTTGAATTAAATCATCAAACCATGAGTTTTACCTCATGACCTCTAGTGTAGTTAAAACTGCGACATTCAAATCAAGTAACAACATTAGCAGTGATGCAACATTAAAAGTGTGAAACAGAAAGGTCTGAGATAGTTTAACGTTTCTGCATTCAAGAAACAGCAGAAGTGAAAGATCATGAGGATTAACTGATTGCAGAAGAGGTGTTTCAGTCTTACTGCTTTGAGGTCCGTGGTCCCCAAGACGCTGCCGATGTCACTAAGTTCTCTGAGCAGCAGACTGAGGATATCTGCAGATCTTCTCTTGTAATGAGAACTGACCTCCTGCAGGGCAGAAAAGTCTCTCTGAACCACCTCCAGACCAACCTGCAAGAAGACAAGACCATGATATACAAAATAAAAACAGTACCACCTCCCTACTGTCCTGCCTTCCTACCCTCTCTAATGCCCTGCCTTCCTACCTCCCTAATGTCCTACCTCCCTACTGTCCTGCCTTCCTACCTCCCCTATGTCCTGCCTTCCTACTGTCCTACTGTCCTAACTGCCTACCTTCCTACCTCCCTACTGTCCTGCCTTCCTACCTCCCTAATGTCCTCCCTCCATGCTTTCCTGCCTTCCTATCTCCCTAATGTCCTACCTCCCTACTGTCCTGCCTTCCTACCTCCCTAATGTCCTACCTCCCTGCTGTCCTGCCTTCCTACCTCCCTAATGTCCTACCTCCCTGCTGTCCTGCCTTCCTACCTCCCTAATGTCCTACCTCCCTGCTGTCCTGCCTTCCTACCCTCCTACTATCGTGCCTTCCTACTTCCCTACTGTCCTGCCTTCCTACTTCCCTACAGTCCTGCCTTCCTACCTCCATACTGTCCTGCCTTCCTACCCTCATACTCTCCTGCCTTCCTACCTCCATACTATCCTGCCTTCCTACTTCCCTACAGTCCTGCCTTCCTACCTCCCTACTCTCCTGCCTTCCTACCTCCATACTATCCTGCCTTTCTACTTCCCTACTGTCCTGCCTTTCTACTTCCCTACTGTCCTGCCTTCCTACCTCCCTACTGTCCTGCCTTCTTACCTCTCTAATGCCCTGCCTTCCTACCTCCATAATGTCCTACCTCCCTACTGTCCTGTCTTCCTACCTCCCCTATGTCCTGCCTTCCTACCGCCCTTCAGTAGCACCCTGTTTCTGAATGAGTACTCACAGTTTTCGTTGAGAGCTCCTCGTTCAGTTGCTGGTTCATACGGTTCTTGGTCTCCACTTCTTGGCTCTTGTGGTCATAGTTGACAGCGAGCTCTTCAAGTGCCTGCAGTACCTCCTTCACCTCTTCTTTAGCCGAGTCACCTTCCTTTTGCAGCCTTGACAGCTCCTCCTGCAGGCGCTCATAGTCCTGCCGACTGGACAGCATCAGCTTGTTTCAGGAGGAAGAGGAGAAGGGATGATGGTTAAATTGGTAGTTTAAAGACACACCACAGGAGGTATGGCGTCCAGGTGAGACTTACCTCATCCTGATCGATCAGCTGCTGTGACAGTTTCTCAGACATCTGACTCTGATGGTTAATCTCGTCATCCTGAAACATGAGTCAGCAAATGTTCATTATTCCCCCACTCAGGAGGCCCCTGAAGGCCAGAGCTGGAGCAGGAACACTTTACAAAAAGATACAGGTGATTTAACAGGTGAGACTCACATTATAGTCCAGATTATATCACAGGTGAGACTCACTCTTTAATCCAGGTGATATCACAGGTGAGACTCACATATTTATCCAGGTGATACTATATCACCAAAAAAAGATGTTCTTTTACTTTGTTACATTGGGCTATCCAGTTGCTACTTTTACCGTTCCTTTATTTTCATTTTATTTTTTTTATATTCAGCTGATCTCTCACGCAGCTCCTTCTGACCGAGAGCTATAAATAGCCTCAACACTGATGAACGGACGAGTAGCTCCGCCCCCTCCTCCACCAACAGCTGAGGAGAAAGGCTGTGTTATACCTGCTTAACCATTGGAGGAACATGTTTACTCTGTGCCCAACATCCAGACTCTCTTATAACTTCCAAATGACGAGGAGCAACAGTCACATTATGCACTGCGTACTATGTTCTGAAAGGTTGAAATCATGAGCTTCAACATAGAACAATTAAATCTTAAAAAGCATGTTACAGTTAGTAATCAGTTAGGTAAGCTAAGGATCATACTGGTTAACATTTAATCTTAAAAAGCATGTTAGAAATGTTTTAAAGTATTCTAAACTAACTTATATATTTAGTAATGTTTTTAAGTAAGATGTCCTGAAAATAAGTTAAAAGGTTAAAACAGAAACTTTGGAAGGCATAGATATCTGTTTTATTGTAATGTTGGAATATTATAGATTAATAGGTCATTAAATGTCCCATGTTCTGATGACATCTCAGACACAGTTTGAAGTTTAAGCTTGTTTTAAAAAATGAAAGCGGGTACATAAGTTTGTGCACAGTGCAGCGCCTCTTTTTCAATGTTTGACATTAAACCATGCCTAACAGCATTCACTTTGACATTTTCCTGGTTATGTCACCTTATTAAAGACAGTGTGCTCTTTACATTGTTATTAGCGTTCCCAATAGTTTTATAGTTTTATAAATGATACTGCTCCAAGTTACTCACTACTTGAGTAGTTTTTCATGAGGTACTTATTTACTCTTACTCAAGTACTTATTTCTACGAGTACTCTTACTTCTACTTGAGTAAACATCATTGTAAAGTAACAGTACTTTTACTTGAGTACTGTTTCGGTTTACTCTACCCACCACTGGTCACAGGTGAGACTCACCTTGTCATCCAGCTGTTGGTACAGGTCGGTGATGAGCGTCTCATATTGCGTCTTCTCTTCGTGTGACAGAGGAACGGGGGGCGGGGCCAAGCTGTCAGTCACTGCGTTTGTGTCACTGCTGCTCTTCTTATTCCTGCCACTCAGCTGCTGCTCCACAGGAACAGACTCACCTGGACAGGTAGGGAAAGACTCAGTGTCATGCTGTTCTGAGAGTTCCTTGCTTTGAAAGCTTGAGGTCGTGGAATATCTACTGAATATCTTGGAAATTAAAATTATAAGAAGAAGCCACTCTCTGTTTTAGACTGTGCTGCTAAACAACAGAAAGAGTCTGGTGAGTATCAGTTTGTGTTTAACACAAACCCCCTCGCTCTGTCATATTACGTGATTATTTTTATTAACACATTTGGAAGGTGGGATTTCTTTGAACAAAGGTGACTTTGATGCAGGTCTTTGCAATGTTCAAAATTGTAGACAAATGTTTGTAGTATGAAGAAGAGGTAGAGGTTCCCAACTATGTGAGAGACTGTGTGAGCACACTCTATTTGATCAGCATTTCACAGCGTCCGGACTTCTGGAAAGGGGCCGTGTGTTCATCTCATACTTTGTGTGTTAAATATCTACACAAGCAAAGTTATGTATGTTTAATATCGACATTAATGTGATGATGATGATGATGATGATGATGATGGTTTCTGAATGTTTAATGTTGTTCTATATTTTGAAATGTTCACCTTTCCTCCAGCGTTTCAGCTCGTTCTCCAGTTTTTGGATGACGATGTTCAGACTGTGGCTCTTCTCTTTCTCCTTCTCATATTTCTTCTTCCACTCTTCAGCAGTCAGCTCTAGGTTGACGGACACCGTGTTCTTTATGGTTTTAGCTCTGAGGAGGATGTATGGAGGAGTAAAGAGGTTATGCGAGGAATATCAGAAACTCCTCCTGCAGACAATCTGAACGGAGGGGCGATTTGATGTAAAAGTCTAACCCTGAGCCTGAGGTGTCTCTGTAACGCACCTCTGTCCCATCATTCTCTACTTTAACAGGTAAATATCTGAGGTGTGTCTCTGTAAGATGTAAATATCTGAGGTGTGTCTCTGTAACATACCTCTGTCCGAACATGAGCGTGGACTTTGTTTCGGCCTCGTTGTACATAGATGGTGAGCAGCATATGATGATGGTGGTTCGACAGTTTCCTCCGAGAGAATCTTGGAGGATTCTGGTCATCTTGCTGTCTCTGTAGGGGACGTGAGTTTTCTATCAAAAGAAAAGGGAAACAATTTTCATGACCATCATTCTTCAGTTACCCAAAGTCACATTTCAGATTTACAGACAACATTCACACAAAAACATCCCGCTGTGAGCTGATGCTATGTTAGCTGATGCTATTTGAGCTGATGCTATCTGAGCTGAGGCTACATTAGCTGATTCAGTGTTAGCTGAAGGCTCTTTCACATGATGCTTTGTAAGCTAATGATATTACAGATAGCATTCTGTCTGCTAATGTTTTGGTAGCATGAGCCATGGTGGGAAATCAGGAGTCTCACCTTTCCTTCGCTCAGAGCTGCGATGACATTTCCCAGAGCCGACAGAGATTTGTTGATGTTCTTCGCTTCGTCAAGAACAGAACCTTCAGCTCCAGTTTTACTCACCTACACACAACATAATTTTCATCATTATCATCATCATCATCATCACCATCAGTATATTGGGTCAGTAAGGTGTGTGTGGGGTCAGTGTCACCTTCTCGCTGCCTGCCAGGTCAACCAGGTAAAGTTTTCCTGACAGTTTCATCTCGGTCTCCACGTTCTCCTGTTTGATGTTGATCAGGAAAATACTGTGACTGCGAGAGCTGTGCTCGTTCATATCTGCAGGAAAACAAAAGTTCATTAATACATCACCTAATACATCAATCAATCTATCAAATACCCGTCAGTTAAATCAATCAATCAACCAAAAGCTAACTCATCAACCTTTACATGTATTTATCCAAACTACATAGTTGTCACAATGAAATATATGAAGGAGGATGTGCAGGAAAAAAAAAAGATTTAAGAACAAACAAAACTTACTGAAATGTCCAAGAAACGAAAATCCCAAAAGTCCAAAAGAATACACGGCGAGCACGAGGTAGACGCAGAATAATTTATAACTGATACAGGGAACAGACAGGGATAAACACAAGCTACAAAATGAAACATGAGAACTGATAAAACACAACATAAAAGCCAAAACATCTGTAGTATTGTTGTAGTATTGAAGCAGTGTTGTAGAAGTATTGTAGTAATGCTGTAGTAGTATCGTAGTAGTATCGTAGTAGTATCGTAGTAGTGTTGTAGTAGTATTGTAGTAGTATCGAAGTAGTGTTGAAGTAGCATCGTAGTAGTATTATAGCAGTATTGCAGTAGTGGTGTAGTAGATTTGTAGAAGTATTGTAGTAGTGTTGTTGTAGTATTGTTGCAGTTTGTAGTAGTGTTGTGGTAGGATTGTTGCAGTTTGTAGTAGTGTTGTGGTAGTGTAGTAGTTTTGTAGTAGTGTTGTAGTATATTTGTAGCAGTATTGTGGTAGTGTTGTAGTATTATCATAGTATTGTAGTAGTATTGCAGCAGTTTTGTAGTAGTGTTGTAGTAGTTTCGTAGTAGTGCTGTAGTATATTTGTAGTAGTATCGTTATAGTGTTGTAGTAGTATCATAGTAGTTTTGTAGTAGTATTGTAGTAGTATTGTAGAAGTATCGTAGCAGATTTGTAGTTGTGTTGTAGTAGTAGTAATAGTATTAGTAGTAGTAGTAGTAGTAATAGAAGTAGCAGTAGTGGTAAAGTGAGGCACTGACTGGTGACAGCGACATGTCTGTTTGCTTTTCCCTCATCGATGACGTCCATCACCTCATCAGGACTGGAGACGAACCGCTCTGTACAGCCCTGATAACACACACACACACACACACACACAATAATACACATCGACACACAAAATAATACACTTCAATACAGTATACTGTAGTAGTGATATTTATAATGCTGTGTTAATATTGTAGAAGTGACATTTATAATGCAGTATTAATACTGTAGTACATTCATATTGCAGTTTTAATACTGTAGTATATTCACAGGGTTCCCACTCTTTTCCAGAGATCATTTTCCAGGACATTTCCAGGACATTTTCATTGATGATCAAGCTGTTATGACCGTCTAAATTTTGTATTTCTCAAAAAATATAAAATGAGCTAAGAAAAAAACAAAAGAGCCTTCAAAGGAATCAGGAAGCTGCCTTATTTAAATAATTAAATAATAATAATGATCAGAGGATCAGTGCTTTAATGACCTAAATACTGAATGACAAAAATGGCCACAAATGTTTCTCAACTCAACTCAGACTCAAAATATACCTGCTTAATCATGATATTCATCCTGCTAAGTGGTCGATATAAAACAAAGCAAATGTCATGTTTTTTTATTTGAGTTACCGTAAACTCTGAAAAAATCGCACCAGTGTAAAGACGCACTCTGTATTTGAAGATCTCTCAGAAATTTAAAAAGTTTAAACTGTCTTCCTGCATGGCGATGTCTCTTATGATCAGCGATGTCTACATCGTGGAGTTTCTGTGCAGCTGTGTCGCTCTTTTTGCTCCGTTTGTTTTCACTATTGGGAGTTTGAGACCCTTACAGGTGAGAAAATTGTCCATGGCCCCCTCATAATTGCAACACAGATTAAGCACATTAGTGATGTGAGGATATAGGATACAGGTGATGGAGGGGAGGCTGTGTATCCTGGCTACATCTGTTCCATCAGAGAGAGTCTCCTTGAAGACCGGGCAAATACTCACTGAGAGGAGAAATCGGAGCAGCCCATCCAAGCTGAGGCATCTGATTTTTCTCAATGCCTACCTGAGGACGTTAATAATGTTTGCTTGAGTTTGGTTCTGGTTCTGGTTCTGTTTGCTCGAGTTTGGTTCAGGTTCTGGTTCTGTTTGCTCGAGTTTGGTTCTGGTTCTGTTTACCTGAGTTGGTTCTGGTTCTGTTTGCTAGAGTTCGGTTCTGTTCAGTTCTGGTTCGATTCTGGTTCAGTTCTGGTTCGATTCTGGTTCAAGTCTGGTTAGGTTCTGGTACGGTTCTGGTTCGGTTCTGGTTCGGTTCTGGTTCGGTTCTGGTTCGTTTCTGGTATTGTTCTGGTTCGGATCATTTCCGGTTCTGGTTCAGTTCTGGAACGGTTCTGGTTCGGTTCTGTTTCAGTTCGGTTCTGGTTCTGTTCTGTTCTGGTTCTGTTCTGGTCCGGTTCTGATCGGTTCGGTTCCGGTTCGGTTCTCGTTCAGTTCTGGTAGGGTTCAGGTTCGGTTCTGGTTCGGTTCTAGTTTGGGTCTGGTTCAGTTCTGGTTCAGTTTTTGTTCAGTTCTGGTTCGGTTCTGGTTCGGTTCTGGTTCGGTTTTGGTTCGGTTTTGGTTCGGTTTTGGTTCGGTTCTGGTTGAGTTTGATTCTGGTTCTGTTTGCATGAGTTTGGTTCTGGTTCTGTTTACCTGAGTTGGTTCTGGTTCTGTTTGCTAGAGTTCGGTTCTGTTCGGTTCTGGTTCGATTCAGGTTCGGTTCTGGTTCGGTTCTGGTTTGGGTCTGGTTCAGTTCTGGTTAGGTTCTTGTTCAGTTCTGGTGGGATTCTGGTTCGGTTCTGGTTCGGTTCTGGTTCGGTTCTGGTTCGGTTCTGGTTCGGTTCTGGTTCGGTTCTGGTTCGGTTCTGGTTGAGTTTGATTCTGGTTCTGTTTGCATGAGTTTGGTTCTGGTTCTGTATGCTTAAGTTTAGTTCTGGCTCTAAACCTAACCCTAATCCTAACCCTAATCCTAACCATAACCCTCACCCTAATCCTAACCCTAACCCTAACCCTAACCCTAATCACAATCCTAACCCTAATCCTAACCACAACCCTAACCCTAACCCTAATCCTAATACTAACCCTAATCCTAATCCTAACCCTAACCCTAATCACAATCCTAACCCTAATCCTAACCATAACCCTAACCCTAACCCTAATCCTAACCCTAATCCTAACCCTAATCACAATCCTAACCCTAATCCTAACCATAACCCTAACCCTAATCCTAACCATAACCTTAACCCTAATCCTAACCCTAATCCTAACCCTAATCCTAACCCTAATCATAACCCTAACCTTAACCCTAATCTTAACCCTAACCCTAACCCTAACCCTAACCCTAACCCTAATCATAATCCTAACCCTAACCCTAACCCTAATCTTAACCCTAATCTTAACCCTAACCTTAACCCTAATCTTAACCCTAACCCTGACCCTAATCATAGCCCTAACCCTAACCCTAATCATAATCCTAACCCTAACCCTAATCATAATCCTAACCCTAATCTTAACCCTAACCCTAATAATAATCCTAACCCTAACCCTAACCCTAATCATAATCCTAACCCTAATCTTAACCCTAATCAGAACCCTAACCCTAACCCTAATCACAATCCTAACCCTAATCCTAACCATAACCCTAACCCTAACCCTAATCCTAACCCTAATCCTAACCCTAATCACAATCCTAACCCTAATCCTAACCATAACCCTAACCCTAATCCTAACCATAACCTTAACCCTAATCCTAACCCTAATCCTAACCCTAATCCTAACCCTAATCATAACCCTAACCTTAACCCTAATCTTAACCCTAACCCTAACCCTAATCCTAACCCTAACCCTAACCCTAATCATAATCCTAACCCTAACCCTAACCCTAATCTTAACCCTAATCTTAACCCTAACCTTAACCCTAATCTTAACCCTAACCCTGACCCTAATCATAGCCCTAACCCTAACCCTAATCATAATCCTAACCCTAACCCTAATCATAATCCTAACCCTAATCTTAACCCTAACCCTAATAATAATCCTAACCCTAACCCTAACCCTAATCATAATCCTAACCCTAACCTTAACCCTAACCCCAACCCTAACCCTAATCACAACCCTAACCCTAATCACAACCCTAATCAGAACCCTAACCCTAATCACAACCATAACCCCAACCCTAACCCTAATAATAATCCTAACCCTAACCCTAATCATAATCCTAACCCTAATCTTAACCCTAATCAGAACCCTAACCCTAACCCTAATCATAACCTTAACCCTAACCCCAACCCTAACCCTAACCCTAATCTTAACCCTAATCAGAACCCTAACCCTAATCATAACCCTTATCACAACCCTAACCCCAACCCTAACCCTTATCACAACCCTAACCCTAATCTTAACCCTAATCAGAACCCTAACCCTAATCACAACCATAACCCTAACCCTAATCACAACCCTAACCCTAATCACAACCATAACCCTAACCCTAATCACAACCCTAACCCTAACCATATCCCTAACCCTAATCTTAACCCTAATCAGAACCCTAACCCTAATCATAACCTTAAACCTAACCCTAATCACAACCCTAACCCTAACCCCAACCCTCACCCTAATCACAACCCTAACCCTAATCAGAACCCTAACCCTAATCATAACCTTAACCCTAACCCTAATCACAACCCTAACCCCAACCTTAACCCTAACCCTAACCCTAACCCCAACCCTCACCCTAATCACAACCCTAACCCTAAACCTATCCCTAACCCTAATCTTAACCCTAATCACAACCCTAACCCTAACCCTAATCAAAACCCTAACCTTAATCATAACCCTAGGATCAGGGTGAGAATGATTTTGTAACAGAATAAATGCACACAATTGGTCAAATATAAGTCTTCTCATAAAAACAGAGTACGTAAAAGGGGTTTCAACACAAACCATTAGTTTTTGCAAAATTAAGGTAAAATATACGTCTACAAAAGATCCTACATTAAGAGCCGTTCGGGAGTCGAAAGAGCCGGCTCTTCTTTGGGGGCTGAGTCAAAAGAGCCGGCTCTCTGAAAAGAGCCCAACTTCCCATCACTAAAGCACATGCTTACTACCATTTGCACTCTTAGTTGCCCTTGGAACTATTTGTATTGTAAAACGTATCAATGTAAATATTGATAAGTGCACTCAACTTTCAAGAATGGGGATGTGTTTTGTTAATAGAGTCAGGTCAAACGCAGCCATGTTGGAATAATTTTCCAGGACTATATGTGATTTTCCAGGACATTTTACTTTTTCTCCCATTTTCCAGGTGTTTTCCAGTACTGGAAAACTGGTCAACTGTTTTCCAGGTTTTCTAAGTTTTCCAGGACGTGTGGGAACCCTGATTCATGATGCAGTGTTAATATTGTAGAAGTGATATTTATAATGCAGTATTAATACTGTAGCATATTCATAATGCAGTGTTAATACTTTAGTAGTGATATTTATACTGCAGTGTTAATATTGTAGAAGTGCTATTTATAATGCAGTATTAATACTGTAGAACATTCATAATGCAGTTTTAATACTGTAGTATATTCATAATGCAGTGTTAATATTGTAGAAGTGATATTTATAATGCAGTGTTAATATTGTAGAAGTGATATTTATAATGCAGTGTTAATACTGTAGTATATTTATAAGGCAGTATTAATACTGTAGAACATTCATAATGCAGTGTTAATATTGTAGAAGTGATATTTATAATGCAGTGTTAAAACTGTAGTATATTTATAATGCAGTGTTAAAACTGTAGTATATTTATAATGCAGTGTTAATACTGTAGCAGTGATATTTATAATGCAGTGTTAATATTGTAGTAGTGATATTTATAATGCAGTGTTAATATTGTAGTAGTGATATGTATAATGCAGTGTTAAAGCTGTAGTATATGTATAATGCAGTGTTAAAGCTGTAGTATATGTATAATGCAGTGTTAATACTGTAGCAGTGATATTTATAATGCAGTGTTAATACTGCCGCAGTAATATTTATAATGGAGTGTTAACACTGCTGCACTGATTGATGTCTTTGTCACATAATTTCATATATTTAATATTTTACGATATTTACCTTCACATAAGGAACTCTGTTTTTGTCCTCATGAACGGCGAGGTTTGTTTTTGACACTGAAACACAAATCAAGTGTTATCACCACAAAAGCTCTTCTTTGTCAAAAAGGAATATAAATGTAGAATTCATTTACATTTTAATTTGATTATATTACATGTTTTATGTTTCCTTTCATAAAATATGAATAATAAACATGCTAGATTTTATCCTCACCATCCAGTAAGTCCCTGATTTTATCCAGGTAGATTTCAAAATAAGACACCTGCAAAGAGAACACAGGTTACTCTATATTTTAAGTCACATGTTGAAAAATTCAAATCAAAATAATGAATATTACTTCAACACGGTCTGTCATTTAAACCAACACAATTATACAAATTGGTTTATAATACAAAAGGGTCATACTTCAAAGGTAATATAAATTTAAAAATGGAAACTCAAAACTAATAATAAACTGTCTATATGTAAGGTAGACGTGACCTTAGATAATATAAACTGTCTATATGTAAGGTAGAGGTGAAACAAACTAAAAATAAACCGTCTAAATGTAAGGTATAGGTGACCTTTACTAATAATAAACTTTAAACACTAATTGTAACATGGTGTAACTACAGTCTGTAAACACTGACTGACTGTAACATGGTGTTACTACAGTCTGTAAACACTGACTGACTTTAACATGGTGTTACTACAGTCTGTAAATACTGACTGTAACATGGTGTTAATACAGTCTGTAAATACTGACTGTAACATGGTGTTCATACAGTCTGTAAACACTGACTGTAACATAGTGTTACTACAGTCTGTAAATACTGACTGTAACATGGTGTTAATACAGTCTGTAAACACTGACTGTTACTTGGTGCTACTCTGGTTCAGAGATAACTTCACTACCTTGATGTGAAACTCCAGGTTCTCGTCCATCGAGTAGATGTGGTCAAATATGTCTTGAGATATACGAGGAATGATTCCCATTAGATGAGGGTCGTGTAGCTTTCCCTAAAAACATTCAAATAAATAAAAAACAAACAAATTAAAATCATTAAAACCATGACAACATGCAAACATCATCAAATTAATAATAAATAAATAAAGTGGTGCAGACTGACCTCCATGGTGTGAGTCTTTCCTGACGACGTCTGACCGTAAGCAAAGATGGTTCCATTATAACCCCCTAATACATCTGTAACACACACACACACACACACACACACACACACACACACACACACACACACACACACACACACACACACACACACACACACACACACACACACACACACACACACAGAAGGTACACTGTCATTACTTGATCTCCTGCCACCATCGTGTCAAATCACAAAATGTTCAAATAACTTAGTTGAAACAAAAATTAAACATGCTGAGAGAAAAGTGTTGGTTCATGAATAAACACATACATACACACACACACACTCACCTTTAACAATCTGCCGTGCACAGGTGTCATACACCTGTACCTGTTCAGTGTTGGGGGTGAAGACTGTGTCAAACACGTAGGGTTTCCCCTGAAACACAGGAAACAGACTGTCAAAATAGAAGTTGGCACCCTTTAATATCAAGTTTTTCACTTCGCCCTTCAGCTTCAGGTGTTCAAATTAATTAAAACATAATTTTCTGCAGAATCACTTTTCTGTTTTTGTTAAGGATTAAAAACAATCAGAGATGATGATTTCATTCATGGACCAAGAGGTGCAGGTTACTCCTTAAGGTGTGTGTGTTGAGCTTTAGCCACCTTCACATGAGGCTGCACGATGAGCTTTAGCCACCTTCACATGAGGCTGCAGGTTGAGCTTTAGTCACTTTCACATGAGACTGCAGGTTGAGCTTTAGCCACCTTTACAAGAGGCAGCAGGTTGAGCTTTAAACACCTTCACATGAGGCTGCAGGTTGAGCTTTAGTCACTTTCACATGAGACTGCAGGTTGAGCTTTAGCCACCTTTACAAGAGGCTGCAGGTTGAGCTTTAGACACCTTCACATGAGGCCGCATGTTGAGCTTTAGTCACCTTCACGTGAGGATGCATGTTGAGCTTTAGTCACCTTCACATGAGGCTGCAGGTTGATCTTTAGTCACCTTCACATGAGGCTGCAGGTTGAGCTTTAGTCAACTCCACATGAGGCTGAAGGTTAAGCTTTAGTCACCTTCACATGAGGCTGCAGGTTGTGCTTTAGTCACTTTCACATGAGGCTGCAGGTTGAGCTTTAGCCACCTTTATATGAGGATGCAGGTTGAGCTTTGTCCACCTTCACATGAGGATGCATGTTGAGCCTTAGCCACCTTCACGTGAGGCTGCAGGTTGAGCTTTAGTCACCTTCACATGAGACTACAGGTTGAGTTTTAGTCACCTTCACATGAGGCTGCAGGTTGAGCTTAAGCCACCTTCACATGAGGCTGCAGGTTGAGCTTTAGTCACCTTCACGTGAGGCTGCAGGTTGAACTTTAGTCACCTTCACGTGAGGCTGCAGGTTGAACTTTAGCCACACGACAAGCTAAGGCTAGCTAGTTTACGATGTGTCGGCTGCTCCCCTCGTGGCCATTTTCTCACATTACTGACTGCAATCTCCTGTTTTGTATTGAACAGATATGAGCCTTGCAGTTGCACATGCAGCACAATGACTCTGTTATTTTGATGTTTACACCAGGTAGGCCCTGTTCATTCTTCTTGTTCACATATGATGTTACATCTATATTTGTATATTGTAAACTCATGTTGTAAGTAGTTGTATGACACTCAAAAAAGCGTTCCTCTCTTTACAAGATTAATGTTTTTGGTATTTTTAATGTGTACAAAACAAAAAATACTCTTTATGTTTGGTATGCTGTTAAAATCAATACGATCACGTTTGTTGAGCTATGTTACAATATTATTTCATGATGTAATATTGTAACATTGTTATATCGTAAAGGTCTCCTGAGCTGCAGATATGAGCCTTGCAGTCGCGCATGCAGCACAATGACTGTGTTATTTTGATGTACACCGGGAAACATCTCCTGAGACGCAGTTTAGAGCCGGATGAAGAGCAACTTCAGTGTGGTTGTGGTGTCCCTTCCTGCACAATAAACACCAGGGTCATAGAGACACATCCAGGGTAGTCCAGTAGAAAAACACAACCTGTTACATTTAGTCTTAGTCATCTTCACAGGTTGATCTTTGAGTTCACAGTGTCAGATTATATGCTGGGTTACATGACAGTCATAAATAATGTGATTAAAGAAGTCGAAGCTGTGAGTCTCTGAAGTCTTTGTTTTTTTCTGACTCAAAAGTCAAACTTAAATTCATTAAATGAAATATCTCTTAAGAACTTTTTTTTTTTTTAAATAAATAAAACTTTTATAACGAAAATCTTCATCCTCAGGATTTCACTGAAATCAATAAATTGAGATCCCTGATCATCCTGACCTTTGACCTGATCTAAATCCTGATCAGTCCTTCAGTTACACAGCTCAAGATGTCAATACAGCACTTGTCACCATGGTAACTGCATCCTACAGGGAGGGGGCTGAACAATCAGAGCACAAACACAAACACACAGACACACACACAGAAAATGACTATAAATTCAATTAATTATTCTCACTATAGATTAAATAAGAACAGATTATTAAAGTATGCAGAAGGGTTATTTCACTTTTTGAATCAGGGACTCATTGACCTGAAAAAAACAACATAAGTCTTTTATTTTAATGATTTCTCTCCACGGTGCTAAAAGACTGAGGACTCCTCATTACAGCTACCTGTCTGACTGTCTGTCTGCCTGCCTGCCTGCCTGCCTGCCTGCCTGCCTGCCTGCCTGCCTGCCTGTCTGTCTGTCTGTCTGTCTGCCTATCTATCTGTCTGTCTGCCTGCCTGCCTGTCTGCCTGTCTGTCTGCCTATCTATCTGTCTGCCTGCCTGTCTGTCTGCCTGTCTGCCTGCCTGCATGCCTTTCTGTCTGACTGCCTGCATGCCTTTCTGCCTGCCTGTCTGCCTGCCTGCCTGCCTATCTGTCTGTCTGTCTTTCTGCCTATCTATCTGTCTGTCTGTCTGTCTGTCTGTCTGTCTGCCTGCCTGCTTTTCTGTCTGTCTGTCTCTCCCCCTGCCTATCTGTCTGTCTGTCTGTCTGTCTGTCTGTCTCTCCCCCTGCCTATCTGTCTGTCTGTCTGCGTGTCTGTCTTTTTCTCTGCCTGCCTGCCTGCCTGCCTGCCTGTCTCCTCCTGTCCTCCTGTCCTCGGTTGTTGTTTGGTTGTGTCTCCTGGTCTTTTGTGTTGCTGCTCTGCTTATATATTCTGCCCTGTGTGTGTGTGTGTGTGTGTGTGTGTGTGTGTGTGTGTGTGTGTGTGTGTGTGTGTGTGTGTGTGTGTGTGTGTGTGTGTGCAGTGTTGTCTGCTCACAGATGGTAGCAGGGTGTGTCGGTAACCCCCCCCCCCTCACTCACCGCCACCACCACCGTGTCCTCTCCGTTGAATTTGGGGATGTTTTTGTCTCCGCGGCTCCGCTCCGCCTCGTTAAACGGCCTGAAGCGACACATCACCTTCACCCCGCACACCCCGCCCTCCACCGCGTCCGCCATCACCGACCTGTCCGGTAACACGGAGACAACCGACGGACGATAATACAAACAAACCGAGCTGTTCACAAGACAGGACAGAGAACGGCAGGATGCTGATCATGGATGAGGAGGATGCAGCGGACTGAACACGCCCACCTTTAGGTCCACCCTGGACCAACGAGCCGCAGGGCACCCTGGGAAATGGAGCCCTCACCTTTCCGTAGTGATGTATGTATGTGATTCCGTAGTGATGATAAATGTATATATGTACACTAGAGATCGAAATTAGAGAACGATTTATAAACAATTGATTTTTTCTGCAATAATGTAATCTTCCCTGCCAAACAGTTGAAGGATTTTTTGTTGTGTCTATACGATGCTACTAGAACATTTTTTTTACAAAATAACTAAGGCATTTCAACAAAAAAAAAACTTAATTTTGCAGAAAACACAATGATCAAAATTAGAGAACAACAATGACTGTAGCATGGAAAAGATGACAACTACATTTTCTGAAGGTTACAACAGTCAACAATTAGTAGGAAGTGTACAGGCCTTTGCTTCAAATGACTTCAGCACATCTGCAGCCACAGGACATCACTAGCCTCTCACACTGCTCTGGTGTGATTTTGGTCCACTCTTCTTCCAGTCCCTTCCACAATTTGGTGACTGTAGTGGGTTTCTTGGCCATAACTTTGTCGCCAGGGACTGTCCAGAGGTTCTTTATTGGGTTTAGATCAGGACTCTGGGCAGGCCATTTCATTATTTCAAGGTTTTCAATTTCAAGGAACTGCTTTACCCGTTTTGCTGTGTGACAGGGAGCATTGTCCTGCATGAACACTGCCAGCTGATTGGGTGATGAACGCAGGGAAGGAACCATATGTTGTTGAAGAAGGTTCTGCTAAACATTTGCATTCACTCTGCCATGTAGCTGTATAAGAGGCCCAACTCCTGCTGCAGAAAACATGCCCCAAACCATGACACTTTCTCCTCCACCTTTCACTGACTTCTTTACACACTTTGGGTTCAGTCTTTCCCCAATTTGTCGACAAACATAATGTTTCCCATCGGACCCAAATAAATTAAACTTGCTTTCATCACTAAAGTGAACTTTGGAGCAGTTCTCCTCTGTCCACACAACATGCTCCTCAGCAAAGGTTAGTCTAGCCTTTGATTCTTTCTGCTAATGAGAGGTTTGGTCACTGCAGAGTGGGCTTTCAGTCCATATGCTCTTAAACGTGGAGACACTGTATGAGGAGACAGATCCTTACACTGTTCAGCGTTGAACTAGCGAGCAATTCCAGCTGCAGTGTTGAAACGATTGCCCATTGAGATCCTCTGCATTATCCTGTCCTCTCTTGCATTTGTCTTTCGTGGACAACCAGCCTTCTTGGGAGACTTGAATGAGTTTGTGACGTTGTAAAGATGCAATATTCTTGAAATCACAGATTTGGAATGACCAACTTGTCTTGCTATCGCTGGGATAGGGTCACCCCTTTGGCCTTCATCTGGACAACCTGCTACTAGAGGGTTTCAGTCACTTTAGAGAGTCTTGCAGAGTCAGTGAAACTGGAAGTTAGGCTGCCAGTTAAATAAGGGTTGTCAGATAATCAAGGACATTAGCACCAAGTGTCAGATTAACACTAATAACTGGGAGGTATCTGAAAGTGTTCTCTAATTTTGATCAGTGTTCTTTTTCTAATATCTCACTTAAGTTTTTTATACTGTGCTTCAGAATATATTCAACTCTTGAAATATATTTAAAATATTGATCTTTTACTCCTGCTTGGATAATTTCAAATATGACTATGCAGTCACCTTGATAGGAAATTGTAGATTGTTCTCTAATTTTGATCTCCAGTGTATATATATATATATATAGAGAGAGAGATGAATGTGTATAGTATGCTGTCATTATATTTATTTCATGTAAAGTTAAATATTTCACACTTTTTTATGTATTTTGTAAATAAAATAACTAACCCTAACCCCTTACATTGAAGTCTCAAATAATAAGAATATTTCCTAAAACCAAAAAAAAAAGTTTAAATTAAAGAAATGTCAAACTTCTGAAAACTACATTCATTCATTCATTCATTCATTCATTCATTCATTCATTCATTCATTCATTCATTCATTCATTCACTCATACCTGGCTGGTTGAAAACAGAGATACTTATCTTTGCTCTCCACCCACATCACTCCACATCCAGAAAACCTCAGACTTAATTTTTGACAGTGATTTAAGTTTCAACTCAGAACCATCTTTATTGTGTTTGCTATACTGCAAGCAAAAAGAACATAGCCCTTTAACTAGAAGAAAACTGAAGCGCCTTCAACTGGTGCTTGGATTAGAAATATGGCACAATGTATGTAAATGGAGAGGAAAAACGTATACCTTGAAAAACAAATTAACAGTTCATGAGGGAATCTGGAAACCATTTAATGATTACATTAAAAGTGAAGATATAGGAGGGATTTTACAGGCTGAAAACCGAGAATGAGATACTTATACAGACTTGTGGTAGATCCCAGAAAAAGAATGAAGACACTGAGAACTGGTGTAACTCAAGTTTTTGTGGATGTATATTTTACTTTAAGGTACCTTTGAATGTAATAGAGATTCTGTCTTGTGTACTTAACAGACTTTGAGAGAGATAAATGTGGGTATTTTGTTTGTTTTGGAGAAAATAACAAAAAATGACTTTTGTATTGTAAAAAATGATTACGTAATATTTATGTCTGTGTTATGCACAATGTACATGGAAAGGTCAATAAAGATATTGTTTAAAAAAAAAACTCAGAACCATCTCCAAAAGCAGACATTTCTTCCCCCTCGTATCTAACCCGACAAAACCAATTTACTCGATTTCCTTCCCTGCCACCAAAAGCTGTTCTTGATAAATACTGGAAACCAAACCAGGGGCAGGGGAACAATATCCAAACATTATGCTACTATATTTGATTTGGAAGGTTCGTCTATCAATTATCAAAGAAAACTGGGATAGTGACCTGGAAACTGATATCTCTGAAGGCCAATGGTCTAAAATACTTAAAGGAATTCACTCAACATCCATTTGTGCGAGGCATGGCCTTTTAGTTTAAGATTACTCACTGCCTCCATATGTCAAAGGTCAAGCTTTCCAAAATCTTCCCTGGTATTAGCCCTACATGTGACAGATGCAAACAAGCCCCAGCCAGTCTTATTCACACCTTTTGGTCCAAACCTTCAAACATTCTGGCCTGCAGTATTTGATACTGACACTCAGAGATTCCAGATCAAACTATCACACCATGTCCTCTTCTGGGTCTTTTTGGGGTACTATCGGAGGAACTCACTCTGACTGAAGTGCAGTTGAGTCGCAGAGCATACTCAGTCCTTTTCGCAAGGCGTCTCATTCTTTTGAATTGGAGTAGTGAGCGTCCTTCTACTTTCAGCAGGTGGATTTGTGAGGTCATGAATTTTTCTCAAAATAGAAAAGATAAAGTACACACTGCGAGGAGTATGGAAGCCTTTTATTTCTTATGTGGAGCGATTGACTAAGCCACTTGATGCATGAAAAGGGGTATGGCTTTGTATAAACACAAACTCTGTGTTCTGGTGCCCTTTTTAATTTATTTTTATGTTATTTATTTATATATTTCTCCTCTTTACTATTGTTATTATTATTGTTATTTCAGCATCATCATGTTTGTGTTACAATTTTCTTTTTCCCCTGGCTGTCCTGTGACTGGACGCCAGTTATTTCTCATTTTGTTTAGTTTTATTATTTCTGTGTTGTCTTTGTTGTATTTGATCTTTGTCTGTAATGAAATTCAATAAATATGCAACAAAAAATAAAAACAAAAACGACTCCTGAGATAACTCAAACCATGGTGATACTTGCTTTCAAAATAAAAGCTTACTGTGCTCTGAATGTTTTTTTTAATCTTTTTTATTTAACCTTTATTTGACCAGGTAGGTCCTTAAGAACAAATTCTTATTTCCAGTGACAACCTGGCAAAAGGCACAGCTTAACACAATGCTTCAAACCTCACGTGACAACGCTGTGAGAAGAAATAACGAGGAGACGAGTTCATCAACACAAAAAATATTTCAGACCAAAAACACCAGCCTGACGTTGAAGACTGTTTTATTAATCTGATTTAAGACTGTATGTTTTATTAATGTGATTTAAGACTTTGTTTTATTAATCTGATTTAAGACTTTGTGTTTTATTAATCTGATTTAAGACTGTATGTTTTATTAATCTGATTTAAGACTTTATGTTTTATTAATCTGATTTAAGACTTTATGTTTTATTAATCTGATTTAAGACTTTATGTTTTATTAATCTGATTTAAGACTTTATGTTTTATTAATCTGATTTAAGACTTTGTGTTTTATTAATTTGATTTAAGACTTTATGTTTTATTAATCTGATTTAAGACATTTTAAGACGGGACTATCTGAGAGTCTGAACTTACCAACAGGAAGGGAACCAGAGAAGAAGAGCAGTGAGTCAGCCACTTTATTTCCTCTGTACAATAATCAACAGAAGCCCTCAGACTGTAATTCAAACTGCCGACAGACATTGAACGCACCATAGCGATGGTCAGAACAGCAGGGTGAAAATATTCAGTTTAAATAAATAAAATCACAAACATAATTTTTTACAAAATATAATAGATAAAAAACAGTGAGCAGAGTCTTCATCGGCCCCGCTGCTTCTGCTGATGCGTATGTGTGTGTGTGTGCGTATGTGCGTGTGTGCGTGTGTGCGCGCGTGTGTGTGTGTAGGAATAAGAGATCGGTCACCAACATCCATGTCTCACATGTTCATTCACAACTTTCTCATCACTGATTTTTATAGAGGACTTTGAACTCATCACATTACAGGAACCTTGAACATCCCATAACATAAAAAAAATCCCATGAAATTACATCACACTCACTGGTGATTTCAAAATAAAACAATCAGGAAGTAAAAAAATCCCACCTCCTGTTTTCTTCCTGATTGAGAATGATGTCATGGTGACAGAAGGGCATCAGCAAGGAAGTTTGAGGTATTTCCAACAAGCACCCCCCCCACACACACACACCCACCAGCACACACACTGCAGTGAGTGTTCTGAGTTTTTAAACGTAAACTCAGATTGTTTTTCATCATCTTTAAAACATATTTTAAAATCACCTTTATAAAAATAAACTCATGCTGAAGTCTCAAAAACCCTCATATTTACAAACTGATCCTGAATGCAGCACACAAACATTATAAACACACATTCTGTCACACAGCAAAAACACACACACCAAGGAGAACCAGTCTAAACCAGTCTGAAACCAATCTGATACCAGTCTGAAAAAGTCTGAACCAGTCTGAAAACCAGTGAGAAACCAGTCTGAAAACCAGTTTGAAACCAGTCTGATACCAGTCAAAACCAGTCTGAAAAAATTGTCTGAACCAGTTTGAAAACTAGTCTGAAACCAGTCTGTAAACTAGTCTGAACCCAGTCTAAACCAGACTGAAAACCAGTCTGAAAACAATCAAAACAAGTCTGAACCAGTCTGAAAACAATCTGAACATCAAACCAGTCTTAAACCAGTCTGAACATGGAACCAGTGTAAAACCAGTCTGAATGTGAACCAGTGTAAAACCAGTCTGAATGTGAACCAGTGTAAAGCAAGTCTATACATTGAACCAGTCTGAAACCAGTCTGAACATGGAACCAGTTTGAAACCAGTCTGAACATGGAACCAGTCTGAATGTTAAACCAGTCTGAACATTGAACCAGTGTAAAACCATTCTGAACCTGGAACCTGTCTGAACACGGAACAAGTGTAAAACCAGTCTGAACATGGATCCAGTCTAACCATGGAGCTGGTCTTAAACTAGTATGATCATGGAACCAGTGTAAAACCAGTCTGAACATGAAACCAGTCTGAACATGGAGCCAGTGTATAACCTGTCTGAACATGAAACCAGTCTGAACATGGAGCCAGTGTATAACCTGTCTGAACATGGAACCACTCTGAACATGGAACCAGTCTGAACACGGAACCACTCTGAACATGGAACCAGTCTGAACATGAAACCAGTCTGAACATGGAGCCAGTGTATAACCTGTCTGAACATGGAACCACTCTGAACATGGAACCAGTCTGAACACGGAACCACTCTGAACATGGAACCAGTGTAAAACAAGTCTGTACATGGAACCACTCTGAACATGGAACCAGTCTGAACACGGAACCACTCTGAACATGGAACCAGTGTAAAACAAGTCTGTACATGGAACCATTATAAAAAACAGTCTGAGCACGGAACCAGTCCGAAACCAGTTTGAACATCTAACCAGTGTGAAACCAGTCTGAACATGGAACCAGTGTAAAACCAGTATGAACATTGAACCTTTCTGGACATGGAGCCTGTCTGAACATGGAACCACTCTGAACATGGAACAGGTGAAAACACCATGGTGTCATGAGCTGCTGCGAGTTGGGCGGAGTCAGTTTAGAGGTTTGACAGCGTACTCTTGAAACAGACTTCCTGTAACACAGACTCAGAGTGAGATTTAATAAACTAACAGAGAGCAGAAAATAAAACCGCTTTGTCCACAGAGGGTTCCAAAATCAACTGAAACAGAAAGTCTCACAGGAGCTTTAAAGTCTGACTAAACTGATTATTTTAAAACAGGTGAGAAAAATAAGATGAAAATCAATGAGAATTCAATGATGTTAAATTCAGAGAAATCTATGCTGGGTAAAAAGAAGATGCCATCCAGTTGTGACTTTTGTATGGTTAGAAAAATAATTAAATGTTTGAACACGTAGAGCCGACATTCATCATCAAATGTTTGTAATCCATAATTATACCTCTTTATTTATATAAGCATTAAACATACTTTAAAGTTTATTTAGACTAAAAACTGGTTATTTACTTAAAGGCCAGCCAATGCTATTCAATGCCGAGAATCTAAAATCTGTTGGTTCAACAACTAAAACCCATCCTTTATTAAACTCTGTCGTATAAATCCATTTGATAAATAATCATACATTATACTGCATTTAGATTTATTCATTATCATTATACAACAATTATAAATATCGATAATTTGTATTGAAAATTGTTTTGGTGTAGGGAACTGATAATGTTTCAAAACAGGTTATTGATTCATTTTAAACTTGTGGAGGTCAAACAGAAAGAAAGAAACTATCAGACTTGGTTTTTGCTGACAGTAAGAGTGATTTCTTCCTGTATTGATAATTATTACACTTTTGTTAAAATCTTTGAAAACAGTGAAAATGTTTAATAAAGTGTTGTGTTTGAAAACATGTTCAAATTTAACCGATGATTTAACACATTTATTTCTACTGTTACAGTTTGTGTTTCAAACGTAATTTTTTTTACCAACTTCTGTTGTTTTTAAGAAAATGATGAAAAAGAACATTTAAAATATTACAGATAAAAGTGTTTATATTGTTTACACTTCTCATGTGATGTTGAACAAAGAAAATAACAGCTTTCATTATCAATATAATCAATAACATGAGAATCACACTGAAGAGCTGAAAATGTGAATAACTTGTTTATATAAATAAATAATCTGTATATACTAACAGCAGTGATTCACTAATTCAGGAGCTGTTTCTCTTCAGCTTCACATCAGACAATACCTTTACTCTGCTCACGCTCACTCTGTTTACACGGTTTACACTTTGTTTACACTCACTGCTTACTCTCACTCTGTTTACACTCACTGCTCACACCCAGTTTATACTCACTCTGCTTACACTCACCGTTTACACTCACTGCTCACTCACTCACTCTGCTCACTCACATTCTCTGCTCACGCTCAATCTGTTTACACTCACTCACTCTCCTCACACTCACTGATCACTCACTCACTCTGCTCACTCTCCTCACATTCACTCTGCTCACGCTCACTCTCCTCACACTCACTCACTCTCCTCACACTCACTCTGCTCACGCTCAATCTGTTTACACTCACTCTGCTTACTCTGTTCACTCTCTGCTCACACTCACCACTCTCACTCTGCTCACGCTCACTCTCACTCTGCTCACGCTCACTCTCACTCTCCCTGTTAACTCTCAGAAGGTTAAATTCACACCGTCACATTATACAAAAGACCTAACACAAAGGCTTTTTATTTTGGAATACAAAACAGGAACTGATGTCACAGACTGTCACCAGTGTATCTCGCCCAGTGAGAGAGAGAGAGTGTTGCATCAGCTGTCCTCTAGCTCACCTGACCCTTAGCAGATCACCTGATCACCTGCTGGATCACCTGATCACCTACTGGATCACCTGATCACCTGCTGGGTCAGCTGATCTTAGTCTTTTCAGAGACTGAGCAGTCACTGTGGGGGTCCATGCTCTGTCCTGATTGGTCCTTTGCCTCATCATAGGCTTGACTCTTTCGGTGGGTAGTCTACATTGGTTACCATAGTAACAACAGTGACAATCTCCTCGGGTGCCGTGATGTTGTTCTGCCGCTGCATCTGGACAACACGCTCCTCCACGCAGCCTGCTGACAGCCTCGCCTCTGCCTCGTGATCCCAGCACTCCTCGATGGTCTCACAGAGGATGGACAGACCCTGCAGGGGTCAAACACACAGATACTCAACCAGCCACCAGGGGGAGCTATGATACTGACCTAAACTGCCATGTGGAAACCTCTCATGATGAAGCGTCTCACCAGTGAACAGCGGCCGTCTGTGAAGGGCTTTAATGATCTCTGTGTTCAGTGCAGGTGTGAGACACACAAACAGTCCTGAGACTAAAGCCAACACAGTTACATGCAGGCTACACAAAGGACTGGTGCATTGTGGGAAAGATGGAACCAGGGTATTAGGACTATTCTGTGAGCAGTGTATTTTGGGTAATATAGAGTGACTCACAGTGTGTTTCTGCCAGCACTCTCTAAGCAGCGGCCTCAGCTTCTTGTGGACGACCACTTCCTGCATGTCCTCCAGAGATGGATGCTGACCCGCCTCCTCCTCGAACGGCAGCATGTACTCGTCCACCGGACCTGCACCAAGAGGGATCAACTCAGAATAAACTCTAAACACAGCTTTAAACCTGAGCTGACAGGTATGACAGAGAGGGGGAGGGGCCACACTGGTCACATGACTTTACCCCTGTGTGTGCATCTTACCATCAGCAGCCTTACACCGGGAGGCGAGCTCCCAGAGCACAAGGCCCAGAGCGTACACGTCAATCCTCAGGAAGGCATCTCTTTGGAAGTTTATTGCCCCCTCCAGGACCTCAGGGGCCATGTACCTCCTGGTCCCCACCTGACACACACACACGCACAGTGTTAAGAGTGTGACCTTCACAGCAGCTGTGTGTTAGTACAAACTGAGTCTCCTGAGATTATTGTTCAGAAGAAGTCGTCAGATAAGAATTCTTCTCTCAGGTGTGTCTGTTTCAGGTGCCACGTCTGAATAAGTTCCAGGGTCTAGTCTGTAATCCTCAGAGAGGAGGGTGTAGTTCACTCGTCAGCAAGATCCTCTGAACAACCTCATTCTCACAGAGCGCTCAGAAACAGGAACCTTTCGCCTCCTGAAGAAAGTTCCTGGAACTAAAGTACCTGGAACTAAAGTATCTGGAACTGAAGTATCTGGAACTGAAGTACCTGGAACTAAAGTCACACCAAGATCAACATGATGATTCCAACCAGAGTTACTCTGAGCACGCTCACAGGAACATAATAACTGTTTATTGATTATTAGATAGATCTGATTATAATAAGTTAGGGATAATGTTTGGTTAGCAGGTTGTTATGGGAAATAGAATCCCGACAGGGTGAGACAAGACCCCGACGCGAAGCTGCTGCTATCATCACCACAGCTCATGGTTTGAGGTTCTTTGTGGAGATCGCTAACCTCAAGTTTCTCTCACCTGCTCCTCTTGTTGATCATATTGCTGGACGGGATTTAGCATGCTAACCGAAGCTAACGTTTTAGCCACATTGTTTACCAATATGAAGCTAACGGTTTTACCTCACCTTACCGTCTGTGGTGTCAACAAGCAGAAGCTATATGTGCCGGAACTCTTTTCCATGTATTGGATTTTAAATAACGTGATCAGTATACCTCTGGTGACGCTCATGTTAGTGAAAGTTAAAACCTGTCATCAAGGGGTTTGGACCAATCAGAATCAAGCATCTTACACAACTAGAAGGTCAGTAAGAGAGCTGGGTAATAACTCTGATTATTGATCATTAGATAGATCTGACTACATAACTCTGTTTATTCCCTGACAGTGATCTCTCTCTCTCTCTGATTCAATCTTGTGTCGTGTGTGATAGTGTTAGACATACTATTTCAGATGCAGCCCTGACCGCATCAAACTGAGTGCTGTGGTTAAAGGATGAATAAAATGAAAACATGATTCAGAGTGATAAGCACACACAGTTTTATATTTCTTACAGAACAACAACTTCACCTGACTCAATCAATACCTGTCATCAGTCTCTGTGTAATGATCGGGTCAGAAACATGTCTCCTGATAAACTCAGCTGGTTCTCGTAGTTTCCTTTTGAACTGCTCTGACATTTATGATCCAAAAAGAAGAGAGAGAAAACAAAAAGAGACAGTTTTCTTCGTCTAACAGTGATTGTTTAATGTTTGAAGTGTACCTGTAGTGTACCTGTGCACAGCTTTACCAGCCTGACCCTGATAAAGCCGCTCAAAGAGGCTGGTCTAAATAAAAGCAGGACGTCCGGAAGCGTTTGTTCCCCTCTGACATGTTAAATATTCTTAAAGACGACGTGTCTTTAAGACACACAAGTCGTCCTTCACCACTTCAGGATGGCAGATATTCAGGTATCTCAGGTGACTCACCTGTCCATGTGTGTCTCCTGGAGACTTTCCTGCCTCAAACCTGAGAGCAAGGCCAAAGTCAGCGATGCAGGCGGTCAGGTTGGACTTCAGCAGCACGTTCTTACTCTTAAAGTCCCTAAAAACACACAGAGGGACACCTCCTGTCACACCTGGGACCTGAACTTGTGTGTGTACCTGTGTGTGTGTGTGTGTGTGTGTGTGTGTACCTGTGTGCGACGGCAGGTTTGTGTCCATCCTTGTGCCCAGGTATGTCCTCATGCAGGTAGGCCAGACCTCGGGACATGGTCTGAGCGATGAGACAAAGTTCAGACCAGGAGACAACGTTCGCCTTCAGGTAGTCTGAGAGAGAGCCCTACACACACACACACACACACACACACACACACACACACACACACACACACACACACACACACACACACAATTATAATTATTCTGTACCCACAATCCTTCAGTGCGGTGAGTAACTCTTCATTGAAAGGTCTGAGGAGGTTTAACATTAGAACAGGTTAACTGAGGTGAATGTGTGGGTGTCAATTCCTGTTGTGTCCTGTGGGGGGCAGCACAGTCAACTGATGTTTGTCTGAGGTGAATGTGTGGGTGTGAGTTCCTGTTGTGTCCTGTGGGGGGCAGCACAGTCAACTGATGTTTGTATGATGTGAATGTGTGGGTGTGAGTTCCTGTTGTGTCCTATGGGGGGCAGCACAGTCTGCTGATGTTTGTCTGAGGTGAATGTGTGGGTGTGAGTTCCCGTTGTGTCCTGTGGGGGGCAGCACAGTCTGCTGATGTTTGTCTGAGGTGAATGTGTGGGTGTGAGTTCCTGTTGTGTCCTGTGGGGGGCAGCACAGTCAGCTGATGTTTGTCTGAGGTGAATGTGTGGGTGTCAGTTCCTGTTGTGTACTGTGGGGGGGCAGTACCTTCTCATGGTAGGTGGTGATGAGCCACAGCTCCATGTCCAGGTGGCTTCCTCTCCTCTCTGCTCCGAGGAATTGCAGCAGGTTCTCATGTCTCATCCCTACCAAGGTGAACATTTCATACTCGTTCTGCCACGACTGCTTGTCCTGAACACACACAAAAACACACACACACAAAAACACACACACACACACACAGAGACACACACACACAATATAAGTATCTATTCATACCAACATTAACAGAAGTACAAATTAACTTTGTACACTTGGACAAAGGGAGACAGTCAGGTACAAAGCAGCTTGCAAACAATCACTTGCTTGTTTGCTCCTGATCACAGCAGAGACTAAACAATCCCGGGCCAGGTGCTTAGCGCTCCTCTCAGAGAGGCCGGCCATCTGAAGGCCTCAGACCACCAGCCTGTGCACATGGCAAAGGCTACCAAATATAAACACGAGCAATTTACACTGGTAGCCGAGCTGTGTAATGGTTCGCATTAACTGTTTGTATTTCACTACTTTGGTAAAAAAAAAAAAAAAAAAGGCCTCCTCTAAGTTAGAGTCAAATGTACAGCCCACCTCCAGCAGGAGCACCTCCTTACGGCTCTCTCTGACAGCAACAACATCGGGTGTGTTAGCAGAAATGTGAGAAAACATTGATCCAATCATCACACAGGCTCAACATGCTGGGTTTCACTGAACAGGTTTTAAACAGGAAAGATTTAAACACAGATCTCCTCTGCTAGGTCCACTATCCTGTCTAGGGCTGTCAACGAATATTCTAAATTCGAATATATATTCGAATATTAAAAAAATACGGAGATTCGATTGTGAAAATTAATATTCGATTGTGGAAAAAAAAACCACATCGGCGGCTGCTTTGCGAGTGGGCGCACTGCATGACGGGTCAGGGACAGGTCACAGGAGTCACACATGCACAGCGTGAAGCAGACTGCAGAGAGAAATCTTTCCGTCCCCGGATCCTCAGTGCGCTCTGAACGCGTCTTTTCCTCCGTTGGGAATATAGTGAATAAAAAGAGATCGGCACTGGCCTCTTCACATGTGAACTGTCTTGTATTTTTGGCAAATAACCTGTCAGGCCTAAGACCCTACATTGACTGTTTTCATACTAGCACCAAGAATGTAAGTGGACTACTTTTTCATTTTTAACTTTAACTTCAATTAATGTTAATAATATTTGCTTCAATCACTGATTGAAGCCTGCCTATATT
The DNA here is from genome assembly GCF_009762535.1 of Notolabrus celidotus. Classification (NCBI taxonomy): domain Eukaryota; kingdom Metazoa; phylum Chordata; class Actinopteri; order Labriformes; family Labridae; genus Notolabrus; species Notolabrus celidotus. The sequence goes on along the minus strand of NC_048281.1, from coordinate 12,851,317 downwards.
AGGGACAAGAGTCGGGACCTTTAATTGCTCGCACAAGTCTTGTTCAGCACTCACTCAGCGCATTGCGCACAGAGAGGGGGGGCGAGCGAGAGGTCTTAAAAGTGTTACGGTATAGGCCATTACGTCATTTACTTGTTATGTAATGTGTAGGTATGTTTTAGGCATGTTATATCTTAAATAAAAACACATAGACAAGTAGTTATGTCTCCTTGTATTAGTTTGTTCACCTGTTATTGACATAATGCAATATAGATATTCGAATGGTTCGAACCTATGGGATTTTTTTAGAGCGAATATTCAAACGTCCTTTTGGAGCAATTTTGACAGCCCTAATCCTGTCATGCCAAAGGATGTACAGCCCTCTGTACAATTGGCAGCCATTGTAGACGGGGTGAGACAGTGGGTGCTTCTCAAAGCTCTAAACTGTCTCCTCGCTCCTCGGTTGAACCAGAAGTACTTACTGACGCGCCATTTTAACTTGCGTCCCAAAGCTCTAAACGCTGCTGGAGGAGAGAGGAGCGAGGAGCAAGGAGCGAGGAGACTGATCCGAGGAGGGATAATCGAGGAAACACGAGAGCAGACTTTGCGGAAGTCTTTTCTCTGAATAGACACGCCCCCTTATCGAATATCACTCACTGATTGGATGCTGCAGCGGCTCGGTCTGAAACTTAACATCAGCTGAGTTTAATGATAGAGAAAAGACGGACCTTAAAACAGTCACTAAGGGTGCCCTGAAACAGATCATAAACATACGTCGGTTTCTAAACAGTCTGTTTGTGATGAACTGAGATTGAAAAGTGTTTGATGTGAGTTTTAAAAACAAAATACTGATCGCAAAATCATAAATTCAATATAACAGAGGATGGATTATGTTATATCTGACTGTTTTTGTCAGATTCACTGTCTAATGAAATAGAGTAATAGAGTCTAACATCATTGATAGAATATATATTAATGATCAGTTATTCCTCCTGTTAGTTTCCCTGTTTGTTCTCGTTTTCTTCATGAAGAGAAGTCTGACAGTAAAGTTTGTCTGTTAGTAAAAACACTTGTTATATTTCCAGTCAGGTTAATAAAGTTTCATATGAGGCTGATCATTAATGAGCATGGGGTTTGAAAAGAATTGCATGGTTTATATTTCCCCTTGAAGTAATAAATAATTTAACAATGAGACATTTTACCGGTGAATCGATCCGCGATGCTTTAGGACAGAATAAACAGAGAGCTGATTCTCTTCATGTGCAGATGTGTGTTAAACAGGTAATCACAGAGACAGAGCTCTGTTACTGTTCATATATATTTTAGTTATTACAGTGAACATGTCTGCAGACACAAACAGCTGTTAAAGCCGTCATCACAAACCGACGTCGCTTCACGTGACGCTCCGGAGGAGGGGACGTCTCATTTCTCTAAATACAAATCTCCTCTCTCCTCTCTCCTCTGGTTTCATTTCCTTGCATCTCTGGTGTGCGGGACTAAGACGCGAGGAAGAGACGCGAGGATGGACGTTAAGAGCTTTGAGAAGCACCCACTGTGATCTGCAGCAGGGAGACAGGCCGTCTTCCCCTGCAGTATCAGCTCCGTTAACTGCTGCCGCTGTTTTTGTTGTTGCACCCACAGGAGGCGCCCTCTGGCGTTTGTCTGTGGGAGCTGGTGGATGGTCACAGTGGATCTCACAGACTGAAACGCAGCTGCGCCTCGATCCAGCTGGAGACCCGAGCGGGTGTAGACTCCCCCGGGAGCGGCTGCTGCATCGGGAGCATTTCTCAAAATCAGAAGTTCGATAAGCCGATTCCAGGCATTGGGAACCGCAGATGAAGTGTAGCGATGTTGGCGGGTGCCCCCCCCAACAGCAGCACCCGCCCCCCTTGGAAGTTCAGTTCATTTTATTTTCTATATAGCGCCAGATCACAGCAGAAGTAATTCAAGGTTACCTCTCTCATAGATCAGGTCTATACCTTGTTCTTTTATTAAACAGACTAAATATCCTTATGTTATTTATCTTATTTACATGACGGGATGTCATTTCTGTCTCGACATGGCAGCGCGTCTACAATGCTCATCTGCTCTCTGTATCGCACATGGCAGAGTTCCGCCCTGGCACGCACTCAGACACACAAACGTGTGCACACACACAGAGACGAGTATTCTCCATACAGCGGACTCAGAAGGGGGAAAAAAGTCCCAACCACCACAAGAAAAACAGAAAAAAATATCTGCCTTTTTTAAGCGCTCTCAGAGCGATCTCTGAGAGGACAGCAACACTCACTCTCCTGCGAGTAGCAGCGGGAGTAGATCTCCTGCTCCGGGTCCAAGTACAGAAAAGAGCCCGAGTGCTCCACGATCAGCCCCAGACCAGCAGCAAAAGTCCAGTCACCATTGTATTTAATAAACAAGACAGACAGACAGATAGATAGACAGACAGACCTCTGTTTGTGTGTTTGTGTTTGTGTGTGTGTGTGTGTGTGTGTGTGTGTGTGTGTGTGTGTGTGTGTGTGTGTGTAGATTGGGTCATGTGACAGCTGATGAGCTATGAGGCCTTGTGGTGCGTTCAGGGCGTCTCAGACAAACCTGTATGGGGAAGATCTTGACTGCGACGTATTGGTCGAGCAGCTGAGCCTTCCACACGCAGCCAAAGCGCCCCCTGGCTTTGATCTCCAGTAACTGCAGCGGCTTCTGTCCCAGGATGGGCGATGGGGGGAGGGGTCCTGGGTCCTGCAGAGAGCCAGAGCCTAAGTTTGAATCACTTTATTACACAGTGACACCTGCTGGCTAACACAGGTACAGAAACACGCCTCACTGTGAGGTCTGAGGTCACATGATCAATCTACACCTCAGATTAACCAGCAGAGAAGAACAATCTGTGACTCGGAGGAAACATGATGATGATGATTCTCACAGTCACACCTGTCAGGTGTAAACAGTTCTGATTGTCTGAAGAACCAGGTTCAGTCAGACTTAACATCAACATGCACTCACTGATCACACAGGTGTGTGATCACACAGGTGTGTGATCAGTGCACACCAACATCAGCAGCATACACAGAACAATGAAAACAAACAAACAGACAATAAATAATGGAGTCAGAGGCTGCAGGAGGACAAGACGAGTGAGCACAGAGAGCAGCTCTTACCTCGATCATGATGTGAAAGGCGTGCTGAGAGAGAAACAGCTGAGAGTCAGAGACCACACACACGTCTGAGCATCTCAAACACCTAACCCTCATTACACACTCTATACAGGTAAGTCTGAACACCTGAGTCTTCAGGAGGATCCAGGTGTCCCCACAGAGGTTTCTTTAAACCGGCCAGAATGATATTAACAATAACCATTACATCAATAACATAATTAATATTATTGATGTTAGTATTATCATCAATAATTATAACACCAACATTATCATGAATAATCACAACACCAACATTATCATCAATAATATCAAAGATCCTCTGTCGGGGCTAACCTGTGTGGGCACCAGGACAGGTGGGTAGGCCAGTTTGTGGTGTCTGTACATCCAGAAGGAGATAAGCAGGATGGCGGTGAGCGCCATGACAGGGAGCAAAGAGTACAGCAGCGTGCTAAGCACTGGAGGACGCCGCGTCACTGGTTTGTTGGTCGCTTTGGAAACAGAGAAAAACAAAGAGTTATGACCAGCAGCCTCTCTACCTGAGACACACCTGGAGACAGAGCCTAATGAAGTCTTCACAAATACAAAGATATCCGAGTCACTGATGTTAAAATGTACACAAGGTCAAAGGTCACAAGGGGTGAACAGAGGAACAGGTGATCAGGTGAACAGAGGAACAGGTCAATGGGTGATCACAAGAACAGGTGATCAGAAGAACAGGTGATCAGGTGAACATGTGATCAGGTGATCAGAGGAACATGTGATCAGGTGAACATGTGATCAGAGGAACATGTGATCAGGTGATCAGAGGAACATGTGATCAGGTGATCAGAGGAACGTGATCAGGTGATCAGAGGAACCGGTGATCAGGTGATCAGAGGAACATGTGATCAGAGGAACATGTGATCAGAGGAACATGTGATCAGAGGAACATGTGATCAGAGGAACATGTGATCAGGTGATCAGAGGAACATGTGATCGGGTGAACAGTGGAACTAGTGATTGGAGGAACACGTGCACAGGTGATCAGGTGAATAGGTGATCAGAGGAACCGGTGATCAGAGGAACAGGTGATCAGAGGAACAGGTGATCAGATGATCAAAGGAAAAGGTGATCAGACGAACCGGTGATCAGGTGATCAGAGGAACAGGTGATCAGGGGAACAGGTGATCAGATGATCAGAGGAACAGGTGATCAGACGAACAGGTGATCAGGTGATCAGAGGAACAGGTGATCAGATGATCAAAGGAACAGGTGATCAGACGAACCGGTGATCAGGTGATCAGAAGAACAGGTGATCTGAGGAACAGGTGATCAGATGATCAGAGGAACAGGTGATCAGACGAACCGGTGATCAGGTGATCAGAGGAACAGGTGATCAGACGAACCGGTGATCAGGTGATCAGAGGAACAGGTGATCAGACGAACCGGTGATCAGGTGATCAGAGGAACAGGTGATCAGACAGACCGGTGATCAGGTGATCAGAGGAACAGGTGATCAGGGGAACAGGTGATCAGATGATCAAGGGAACAGGTGATCAGATGATCTAGGGAACATGTTATCATGGGAACATGTGATCAGAGGAACATGTGATCAGAGAAAAAGGTGATCAGAAGAACAGGTGATCAGAGGAACAGAGACAGGTAAACAGGTAAATAGGTAAATATGTGAACATGTGGTCTTACTTGTTGTCGGTGGCAGGTCAGGACTGTAGAAGAACTTGGTGTTACACAAACTTCCTTCACAGCAGCAGAAGAAAACTTCAGGAGCATCCTTCCTCTCCACACACTCGTCCCTGTCAACAAAATTTAGCAGGTCAGGTATGACAGATTAACAGATATCTGTCCTAACAAATATCTGTCCTAACAGTTACCTGTCCTAACAGTTACCTGTCCTAACAGTTACCTGTCCTAACAGTTACCTGTCCTAGTTACCTGTCCTAACAGTTACCTGTCCAAACAAATATCTGTCTTATCTATTCAACGATTATTCTAATAATCGTCCCCCTACCACACACACACACACACTAGTCCCATTAACAGCCCGCCCTCTTGTGTGGCAGTCACGTTAACCAACAGCAGGACGAGGCGCTGCTAGTAGTGGGCACAGACATCGACTCTCTCAATCTTTACGTCGGTGTTTCTGTGACGCAACAGCAGGGTGGCGTGTGTGTTTACATTTTACAGCCATGCTCAGTCCCTGGAAATATGTGTGTAGAAGTGTGAGATTCAGAAACGGAGAAAATCGCTGCGAATATTCGAAGTAACTATTCAATTTTTAATAAGTGAACGAATAATCGAAAATCATTGCCCATTCCTAACAGACAGTCATTCAACTGTCCTAACAGTCACCTGTTTTAACAGTTACTTTGTAATAAGTGTAGTTACCTGTCATAACAGTTGACATCATCCAGCCAGCAGCCCTGTTTGACTACCTGGATCAGACCTGACACATTCTTCCAGGTGGCAAAGCAGTGAAGTCTCTTGTCTTTCTCACCTGAGCAGGTGACCACCTTACTCAAGTTCCCCTGAATATCCAACCCTAAGGATGAGGATGATGATGAAGAGGAGGACGAGGAGGACGAGGAGGAGGGGGAGGAGGAGGAGGAGGAGGAGGAGGAGGAGGAGGAGGAGGGCGACGAAGGGCTGTAGTTGTAGTGGACACAACTCTGAGTGTCTGAGCGGCCGAGGATTGCACCTGAAGAGACACGAGGAAACGTTAATACAGACACACACCTTCAGGGTTTGCAGTGTGTGTACAGTTTGTACAGTGTGTACAGTGTGTGTACTGTATGTGTCCAGTGTGTGTACAGTGTGTGTACTGTAGATGTACAGTGTGTTAAATGTATGTACAGTATGTATGTACAGTATGTATGTACAGTATGTGTGTACAGTATGTGTGAACAGTGTGAGTTCAATGTGTGTTCAGTATGTGTACAGTGTGCGTACAGTGTGAGTTCAGTATGCATAAATGTGTGTACAGTGTGAGTTCAGTGTGTGTACAGTGTGGGAACAGTGTGTGTACAGTATGAGTTCAGTGTGTACAGTCTGCGTACAGTGTGTGTACAGTGTGAGTTCATATGCGTACAGTGTGGGTTCAGCGTGTGTACAGCATGTGTACAGTGTGCGTACAGTGTGCTTACAGTGTGAGTTCAGCATGTGTACAGTGTGTATGCAGTGTGTGTGTGTGTGTGTGTGTACACAGTGTGTGTGTGTGTGTGTGTGTGTGTGTGTGTGTGTGTGTGTGTGTGTGTGTGTGTGTGTGTGTACAGTGTGCATACAGTGTGCGTACAGTGTGCGTACAGTGTGTGGACCGTGTACAGTGTGTGGAATGTGTACAGTGTGTGGACAGTGTGCGTACAGTGTGTGGACAGTGTACAGTGTGTGTACAGTGTGTGTTCATTGTGTACAGTGTGTTTACAGTGTGTGTACAGTGTGTGTACAGTGTACAGTGTGCGTACAGTGTGAGTTCAGTGTGTACAGTGTGTTTACAGTGTGTGGACAGTGTGTGTACAGGGTGTGGACAGTGTGTGTGTGTGTGTGTGTGTGTGTGTGTGTGTGTGTGTGTGTGTACAGTGTGCATACAGTGTGCGTACAGTGTGCGTACAGTGTGTGGACCGTGTACAGTGTGTGGAATGTGTACAGTGTGTGGACAGTGTGCGTACAGTGTGTGGACAGTGTACAGTGTGTGTACAGTGTGTGTTCATTGTGTACAGTGTGTTTACAGTGTGTGTACAGTGTGTGTACAGTGTACAGTGTGCGTACAGTGTGAGTTCAGTGTGTACAGTGTGTTTACAGTGTGTGGACAGTGTGTGTACAGGGTGTGGACAGTGTGTGTGTGTACAGTGTGCGTACAGTGTGAGTTCAGTGTGTACATTGTGTTTACAGTGTGCGTACAGTGTGTGTACAGTGTGTGTACTAGGGCTGTCTTTAAAAAATCAATATGGCAATATATCGTCATTTACGCCTTGTTAATACTTGAAACGATGCACATCTTATATAATCGATTAAGCAGCACGCTCTGATTGTAGTTTTAAAATATATTTCTCCTATGCCGCAGTGCACTGTAATGCCAGTAGGCGGCAGTACTATAATCCAACCTTATGATGCTGCTCACACACCTCTCATGGCATAATACACCATGGACGAGAAACTTTATCCACCGCCAGGAAAGTTGAAAGCAAAGATATGGGGGCATTTCTGATTTTTTGCAAACACCAGGAAGTCGGGAGTCGGACATGAGTCATGCTGTATGCAAACTATGCAAAAACAAAGTGAAATACTACAGCAACACGACAAACCTCGGTCTGCATATGACTGTACATCATCCTGAGCTGCTGCTAGCTATAACAGGTACACCTAAACAGGGCCAGTGTGTGTCATCCCAAACGAAACTGAACGAAGCGGTCAACCCTAAGTTTCCCTCGACTTCTCCCCAGGCTCAGAAGATCACAAAGGCACTTTTATGCTTTATTTGTAAAGATGTACGCCCCTACTGCGTTGTTGACAACAAAGGCTTCAGGCAGCTGCTTAAAGAGCGTAAGCCGCGCTATGCAATCCCCACCCACCAAAACTGTTTCGGTGAAAAGTCACCAAAACAATTTCTTCTGCAAACAGAGTTGCCATTACCTGTGATCCATGGACGTCCAGAGCAGCCCAGTCGTATGTTACAGTTACATGCCATCACATTTCTCCAGAATGGGAAATAGTCCCGCAAGTTTTCCAGAGCCATGTTTCGCAGCCACACCGGGTCAAATATTGCAGATTTGCTACAAGACGTGGTGGATGAATGGGCGCTTGCTGATAAGGATCCAGCCTTGGTGACAGACAATGCATCCAATATGACAATAGCGGCAGAACATGCCAAGTTAGTGCATGTGAAATGCTTTGCTCACAGAAACTTCTCGATCTCCTTGAGCACAAGCTCATGACAGATGTTACTACAAGATGGAACAGTGCCTGTGATATGTTGGAGCGGTTCTTAGAGCAGCAGCCTGCAATATGTGCTGCTTTGCTCTCCACTGAGGTGCAGAAGAACGCCAAACAGTTTTGGACTTTAACTAGGGATGCACACAATTAATCGATTATCGATTAATTGATTGTTAAGACATTACTCAAAACACGCATTTTTGTTTTCAATTTTCCGTCACGTGGAACGGACAACATGTGGTCTCATATTACATTCATCTATCAGGGAGGTGTTTTAAGTTTATGGCATGTTTCGATGTGAATCAGCTGTTAAAGGTGTTAAAGGACAGCGGAGACGCTCAGCTGGTGGCTGCGGCTGAGTGACAGGTCTCCGCTTTATAAGAGGATCAATACGCAACTGCTGCCAACAACGACACAAAGGTTGACAACTTTAAACAGGACATTTCCCCACCTTTAGATACAAAGCCAACAGACTGGTGGGAATTGCTAGTACACTATGTTTGCAGACCAGCAACATCAGAGCCATCTGAGCTGGACTGATTATGACCCGGTTGTGCTCCCGGCTGACACCTGATCGAGTACACATGTTTATTTTTCTCAATAAGAATGAGTAGCTAGAAAACTGGACACTGTGAGTCTGAAGTACGTTTCTGTTGTATTATGAGCCTTCACATTATAGGACTATGTCTGCAGAGAATATTTTTATGAGCCTGATCCTTGATAATCAGCGTTAAACATGTAACTGTATTCAATACAGTCAGTTATGTGCATTTTGTTGCTGTAGAAAATAGAATTTGTGGAAAAAACGGATTTGGCCTTGTTTGGGGGGTTTGTGATTGTTGCGGCCCAAAAAGCCTGATTTTGCAACAGCTTTTTGAAAAAAATTACAGTGAAATTTGCGATTTTTTTAAAGCTTATATCCCCAATAACATCTCAGGGGAAAGTAAATATGCTAAATTACAGTTGTTTTTCAAAAGCATTCTTGATGTGACCTCTGTGACTGTATTTTGATTCCCTTGATTCACAGAAAAATGCCATGAAAGGACTATATTGCACATTTATGACGGTCCTTGAATGTACCTGCAGTGACAGGCACACTGGACAGACAGTCATTCACGGCACTCTGAAATGAATCTGCATCTTTGATGATTAGGAGTTGATCAAAGCTTTCTAAATGTGTCTCCAAATCAAGCTGTAGACACAGAGCTTTTTACGGTGATAGCAGCAAAAACACCAAACAAATATCAAATATTAAACAGACGTCCCCCGGTTATGTCTTTGCCACTGACACACACTGGGGGTAAAAATCCTCAATGAAGATGAGACAGATGCATGGAGGTGAGTAGAGCTGGTTCATAAAGCACACACTGCTGAAGGTAGAGACCAAGCTAACATTGAGCCCCTCAGATAATAACTCAGCCTGTCACAGGAATGCATCGCTTTTATTTCTAAAGATTAGACGCACAGCGCGGGAAACATGGATTCTTAATGTCCGGCGGTCTAAACTAAAGTTTCCGTCTCGTCATTGTCTCATTAACAAAATCAAAACGTATGATCTGTAGCTTATTAATACTAAAAGGGTATTTGAGTATCTATAAATAACAGCGTTGTCATCGTTACTTGTCCTGCCTGCTGTCCTCGCTTTTCACCCATTTTCTGTGCATGTTTTGCTGTTGAAAAATGCCGATCAAGTGAGGACTTCCGTTTATGTTCCACCACGATATTGCACGCCGTGCAAAACAGTTTACCCCTGCTTGCATGTAAAACATCTGGAAACTGACTTGCACGAACTTTGGCGAAAATATTAGTTGGTAAATGTGTTTTTTTCACGTCGGACAAGTCTTCATCTTGTCAACCGCTAACAAGGAAGGGAAACTGATGACGAAACTGATGACGAAACTAATGACGTGCAGGCGCTGAGGTTAAGGTGATTGGTCAAATTTGCGGGAAAGTTGCGGTGATTGTATAAATTGCAAGGCCACACGAAAATCGCGCTGATTGGTTGAATTTGCGTTGATAGTTGTGATAGGGTATTGTAACTTCCTGGAGGGACTGGTATAACGTACTGATATGTGACTTCTCTACAGTGTTCGTGAACAGTGTGCGTGAACAGTGTGCGTGTACAGTGTGTGTTCAGTGCGTGTTCAGTGTGTGATTAGTGTGTGATCAGTATGTATGTTCAGTGTGCCTGTACAGTTTGTGTACAGTGTGTACAGTGTGTGTACAGTTTGTACACAGTGTGTGTTCAGTGTGTGTAAAGACTGTAGTGTTAGTACAGTGTGTGCCAAGCGTGTAGTGTGTGTGTTAAGTGTGTAGTGTGTGTACACAGTTACAGTCTGTAGTGTTAGTACAGTGTGTGCACGGAGTGTAGTGTGTGTGTGTGGACAGTGTGTGTACAGTGTGTTCACAGTGTGTACACAGTGTTTAGTGTTAGTACAGTGTGTGCACGGAATGTAGTGTGTGTGTAGCGTATGTAGTGAGTGTGTATGTGTAGTGTGTGCAGTGTGTAGTGTAATGTGTGTGTGTATTGTGTGCGTGTAGTGTAGCGTGTACACTGTTTGTGTAGTATGTGTTGTGTGTACTGTGTGAAGTTTAGTGAGTGTGTGTAGTGAGTGTGTGTACAGTGTGTATTGTATGTAGTGAGTGCGTGTATTGTCAGGGTGTGTATACAGTGTTGCGTGTATTGTGTAGTGAGTGTGTGTAATGTGTAGTATGTGTCTGTGTGAAGTGAGTGTGTCCAGTGTGTAGAGTAGTGTGTATGTAGTGTGTATACTGTAGTGAGTGTATATATTGTGTGTAGTGAGTGTGTGTATACAGTGTGAAGTGTAATGTGTGTGTGTGTGTGTGTGTGTGTGTGTGTGTATTGTGTAGTATGTGTATGTGTGTAGTGAGTGTGTACAATGTATTGTATGAATTGTGTGCAGAATGTAGTGGGTGTATGTATTGCATAGTGTATGTATTGTATAGTGTGTGTGTGTGTGTGTGTGTGTGTGTGTGTGTGTGTGTGTGTGTGTGTGTGCTGCATGTAAGCTCACCTGAGCAGCATGAGATGAGGAACACACTGAAGGCCGCTTTGATGGCTGATCCCATGGTGGATCCTGAGGTCTGGTTCTTCAGGTCCAGCTCGGAGACGGTTCTGGATTAAGTCCAGTTAGAGCAGCTGAGCCTCGTGCAGCATGGCCCGGTCCAAACAGCTGACCTGCTCCGGTCTGTTCGGTTTCACCTGAAGAACTGAGCCCGGGTGATGAGCCGGGTCCTGCCCGTGAGTGTGATCTCAAGCCCAGGCACAGAGCTGGAGGAGTTCTCGGGGGGGACTAGCTTAGAGCCCAGACTGTGGGCTCTGTTCTCCGGGTCTGTCAGTGTCTCTCAAACAGACGTTTGATCCATGAACCCGGATTATGTGTTTCAGAGCGGGATTAAATATCCATATTCAGACCTGACGGTTCTCCTCCAGCTAACACGGGGGGACAGTTTATCCGGACCATGACACCGTGTGAGATCACCAAAGACCCGCTGTGTGGCCCGGGTCAGAGTCCTCCACAGTCCGCCTGAATGATACCGAGCTTCAACCCGCCGATGAATACCTCTGCTCGGTCAACGAACAGCAGGCTGTTAGCTTAGCTCCGCAGCTAGCAGTCCTGCGGGTTTCCGGAGTGAAACCGAGGAGGAAAACCACAAACCGCAAACACCACCGCCCAGATTCCCGCAGTGTGGGAGTGGGTCCGTCGTGTAAACTGTCCCGGACTGATCACAAAGAAACATCCGAGCTTTAGAGCTCCCCGCCGGGCTTCTCTCCGTCCTCTCTCCCACTCTCTCCCTTCCTAATCCAGTAGAGCCAAGATGGCCGCCACTCTCAGATTATGTTTGGTTTGTGTTTTTTTCCACCTTCTTCCATAGACATCTGTCACCGTGCCGAACACACAGTGACTGACAGTGGGAGTGGCCAATAGCAGGCGGAGAGGTGATCATACTGGACACTTCCACCAATCAGGTTCAGCGTTGTGACGTAGGACGCTGGAATCTAAAAGAAGCCCCGCCCTCTAACAGAGAGAGTGGCGGGCCGTCAGGTACCACCAAGATGAACCAACACAGGCTGAATAAAGGAGAAAACAACCGTCAGAGAGCAGAGCAGCATGTTCTCTCTAACAGGAGGGAGGAAAGTTTGCTCTGTTTAGGGATCCAGATCATTTGGCTCTTTCAGCTCCCAAAGCATAGTGCCCTGGCCTAACCCTTTAACTATTTATCTACGATAAATCCCATAATTCCCAGAAGACACACTATTTACATGATGTTTGGAATGAAAACAAACTATCAAGCACCAGTCCTCACACACACACACACACACACACACACACACACACACACACACACACACACACACACACACACACACACACACACACACACACATCCACACATCCTTATCCTTGCACCTGACTGATCGCATGGCCAAGCGGCACCCTCTGATTTAAAAATATGAGTCCAATGCGGAAGTGCTACAAACTGGAGTTCATCAAGGATCCGCTTGAGGCTGGCTCCGGAATTACCGGAAACCACATACACACCAATTCATAAAACACAATCTTTACAGCAGAAATAAACATGTTTACATCCTGGTGCTAAAGACGAGTGTAGTGTGGATAGCTAATTTCTCGACCGGCACACACTGTGAGGGGGGTGAATTTTTTTCTAATGCGGCAATTTCGAAGATATTGAGATTAAGAGTCGTCCAATGAGAGGCACAGCTGACTGGATTGACAGGCAGGAACACTGTAGCTGTTGGCTAGGAGGCTGAAAGCCTGCCTCTTTACGTCACAATTGCTCGACAGCAGCAATATGGCTAGCGCCGCCGATTGGCCTCAAAACAGTGCTTCAGAAACAGATGGATGACGTCACGGATACTACGTCCATATTTTATACAGTCTATGGGCATAGCACACACATTGACACAGCAGTCAGTAAGCGTGCGGCCTGTGGACACGAAGGACTGTGATGCATTAAATAACAAAAATGGAAAGAAGAACGAGTTGCCGGATGAATGAAATGACGAGAAAACTGTTTGCTGATTTTAATAGAGCTAAATGAGAATAATCAGCATGCTGAGATTCAAAGTTCTCCTGGAAAAGAAATACGGGGTTGAATCCAAACCCTGCTGTTCCTCCAGTGTCCACTTAAAGTGTCTCCTTTCGGAGCCCCAGTGTCCACTGGAGCAGTGTCCACTAGAGTGTCTCCTGCAGTTCCTCCAGTTTCCACTAGAGTGTCTCCTGCAGTTCCTAAAGTGTCCACTAGAGGGTGTCTCCTGCAGTTCCTCCAGTGTCCACAAGAGTGTCTCCTGTAGTACCCCCAGTGTCCACTAGAGTGTGTCATCTGCAATTCATAAAGTGAAATAAACATGTTTACAGCCTGATACTAAACGGTTTGGGTCTCTATAGCTCGTTTCTGTCTTGATGACAACTGTGCAGCTGAATTTATATACAAGTCACCTGTTTAGCAGGTGAAGGATTAAAGGGAGGAATAGGGGGCGTGGCCTTTTCCGACTGACAGGTGGGAACTGCTAGCTGTCTGCTAGGTGTCCCCTCAGCTCATTCAGTCCCTGAACTTTAACCTATGGGCTGTGTCTGTGGTGTTCGCACTGACTGCTGCAGCAGCACCTTGTAGGTGTTGCAGCGTGTCGTGCTGCTTTCAAATGGATCTTGTTGAATTCTTTGTCCACATCCTCAAAGTTTAAAGACACTACAGCCATAATTTCATATCACATTTCAGAGTTGATGAAGCTCAGGGGCAAACACAGATGGAGCACTGCACACACACAAACTCACACACTCTCAATCACACTTTATTATTATTATTATTATTATTATTATTATTATTATTATAGTATCATCATCATTATTATTATTATTGTTATCATTATTTTCATGATTGCTATTTTATTATCATTATTATTATTAGTAGTAGTAGTGGTATTATTATTATTATTATTATGTAAGTATCATTATTATAATTATTATTACTATTATTATTATTTTAAATATTGTTATTATTATCAATACTATTATAATTATTATTATTATTATTATTATTATTATTATTATTATCAATATTATTATTATTATTATTATTATTATTATTATTATCAATATTAATTTAATCGGAGGACCCACCCAGCCTGCGTAGACTGCTCAGGCCGAACTGAATTGAGACGGTCTAGTCTTACACTCATTTCCTACATCTCAGGGGGTAAATACTGATGTTCCTATGTTTTACATCTTTAGAGACATTTTAGTTTACAATCTTAGTATTTCAATCTGACCTACTGAGAGGAAAATATTATAAAAAAAAGAGCTGACAAGAGAGAAAGGTAAAATATATAAACCACACTTCAATCCAGGTGAAACTAAATTCTCATGTTTTTCCCTTTCCATCTTTACCTAAAGCATCACGTCAGAGCCTCCTGACCTGTAGGGGGCGCTGAATCATCGCCACTGTGAGAATTTTATGAACTCATTGTTTCCTGTTACCAAAATAAAAACTTGATTTGTGTGTGTGTGTGTGTGTGTGTGTGTGTGTGTGTGTGTGTGTGTGTGTGTGTGTGTGTGTTTGTGTTTGTGTGCTGTAGCTGAAGGGGGGGGATTGAGCCAATTGGATAAGAGAACACACACATCCCCCACCCTCCATCCATCCAGCTGGTCACGCTACTCCAGCAAGACCAGCCCCATCACAGACACACACACACACACACACACACACACACACACACACAGCAGTGCCTTTACCATGAGGAGTTGTGTAGTTGCGATGTTGGATGAAGACTAGTTCAGACAGCTTCACTCATCCTCAGAGGGTCATCAACAGAAAAATAAACCATCAGAGGGACAGACTCTCAGGTTAATGTAGCGTGTATTCATCATCATTGTAATCATCATCATCATCATCATCATCATCAGGATCAGGCTTTTCTGACCTATCAACTGCCAGAAACTAGACTACAACTGCCCAGGCTACTGTGGACCATTTGTGACTACCTGGACACACCCACGACTGTTAGAGACTTATATTTCCTAGCTCTTCCCCAGTCTGGTCAGAACTGAAGATGCCTTTCGGAGGAGAGGAGAAACGTCTTCAAGAATTTCTACCAGTCCAGTTGCCTTATGGATCAAACTTTGAATCAGTCGGACCTGGATGACTGAGAACCTTCACAGTCTGTCTCTCTCACGGTTTATTTCTGTTGTTGGTGCAGTTCAGGGGTTGTCCACCAGAGGGCGACACTGGATCATAGAGCTGTGAGCACACACAGATAGAGACACACACACACACAAAGATACGCACACAAAGAAAAATACAGATATACAGAAACATACACACACACACACACACACACACACACACACACACACACACACACACACACACACTCACACAGACAGAAATACACACAAACACAGACACACACAAAGACACACACACAATCACAAACACAGAAGCACAGATACACATACATACACAGAAACACATAGACAGACACGCATATACACACACACATACACAGACACACACACGCACAGACACACAGATACACAGACACACACCAAAATATTCATTTCAATTCAAAACCTTTATTTATTCTTGAAAAGACATTTTGGTTTCCGTCATTTCCAATGTCGTTGAGATCACAGGAACATTAGATACAACGAACAAACACAAACAGTCATTCACAAAACAATAGATTAATTAAAACAGATACAATTTGAGACACAGTGGACAGGGATCAAAGTCTTAAATTCTGCAAAAGAGGGAATGGATATCAACTTTAAAGTCTGTTGGAGGGTATTCCATGATTTAGGGGCATCAATGGAAAATGCTGATCGACCCAGTTCAGTATTAACTCAAGGTGCTTTCAGAATGAGCCAATCAGAAGAGTGAGTCCTGTAGGATCCGCAATTCCATTCCATCAAGTCTGCAAGGTAGGTGGGGAGCTTTCCAGCAAGCGCTTTAAAAACATAGAAAAGCCAGTGTTTGTTTCTCCTCTGCTCAAGAGAGGGCCAACTTACCTTCTCATACAGGATACAGTGATGGGTGTAATATCTGTCACCAGTTGAAGCTGCAACATGTCTATAAATTACTTCACCGTAATCTAAAACAGATAAAAACACTGCTTCAACAATTTTCTTTCGACAAAACAGTGGGAAGCTGGATTTATTTCTGTATCAGAAACCAACTTTCTGTTTTAGCTTGGTGGCAAGAGTGTTTGTATGGCTTTTGAATGTGAGATCCTTATCAAGCCATATTCCAAGGTATTTAAATTCAGTAACTCTTTCTATTTTAACAGCATTTAAAGTGATAAATGCACATTTTCAAAATCAATGTTTCTGGCCCTGCAGAACAACAGGAATTTTGTATTACTTTCATTAAGTACAACTGTGAGATTAATTAGTGAGTGTTGAAGATTAATAAAACTAAGTTGCAAATTGTCCATGGCTAATATTCCAGAATCTGCAATGCAATAAACAACAGCATCATCTGCATAGAGATGGGCATGACAACCATTCAAAGTGGAAACAATGTCATTGATATTAATGGTGAACAAAACTGGGCCCAAAACAGAACCCTGTGGCACTCCTCTATCAATCAACAGAAAGTCTGATTTGTTCTGACCATATTTGACACATTGACATCTGTCAGACAAATAATCCTAAAACCAGGCACACGCACTTTCTTCAAAACCTAAATGAGCTAATTTTGTAGTATTATTGTAGTAGATGGTGATCAGCCGTATCAAAGGCTTTCGACATATCTACAAATGGAGCAGCACAATGCTGCCTCTTATCTAATGCAGAAATTATGGGTGCATCTCAAAGGAGAGAGGAGATTTGTATTTAGAGATTCCGGAGCGTCACGTGAAGCAACGTCGGTTTGTGATGACGGCTTTAACAGCTGTTTGTGTCTGCACACATGTTCACTGTAATAACTCTGATAAATATAAACAGTAACAGAGCTCTGTCTCTGTTTGGCGCTATAAAAATAAAGATTGATTAATTGATTAATTGTGAGGGAATAAACATAGTTATTATAGTCAGATCTATCTGCACTTAATGATGAGAAATAAGACTTCATTTGTGCATTCAAACTGTGTTTTTGTCTTATCTCTCAGGTCTTCTTTCATGTTTCAAACTCATCTGTGTTGATCTTAGTCTGGGTGATGTTTTTAACTTCTTCATATTTTTCTAATATCAGTGCAGTGTTTGAAAAATATGTTGATGTGCTGACGGCAGACTGTCCGTGTATGTGATTGGTCATATGTTGCATTCTCCGCCCCGTTAATGTGAATGCACTCAGGGTCATTCTGGATTGACTCAACATGTTGATAACCAGCTTCGTGTGACAGTTAAGCGCAATCTCCTTTGTTTGGTTCAGTGAAGCCGGATCAGGAGAAGATATTGGGGATATGTTGAACTCGCTTCATATTATACCCCTCAGAAGGTCTGGAGGTGTGTGTGTGTGTGTGTGTGTGTGTGTGTGTGTGTGTGTGTGTGTCTGTGTGTGTCTGTGTCTGTGTGTGTGTGTGTGTGTGTGTGTGTGTGTGTGTGTGTGTGTGTGAGTGAGTGAGCGTGTGAGTGAGTGATTGAGTGTGTGTGTGTGAGTGAGCGTATGAGTGAGTGATTGTGTGTGTGTGTGTGTGTGTGTGTGTGTGTGTGTGTGTGTGTGTGTGTGTGTATGCTGTCAGGAGTTTCTGCAGCTTTCCTCCATATTGGAGGTGTTGTTGCTAGGTAACGGCGTACAGCTCAGTGAGCGTCTCCTCCCCGCTGACGGCGCCGCTCTGCAGCCAACAGTAAAACAAACGCACCCTGAGGACCGTGTAGACAGAGAGTGTTTCCTGGTCCCGGGTGCAGACGGCGGGGACTCTTGGGTCAGCTTTCAGCGGGTCAGAGCGTCCTCTTTGTCTGGCAGCGACAGCAGGAAGAGCACTGACCTGCAGTCCGTCTCTGAGCTGGCAGCCTGCAGGCTCCATGCGGGGTTTTTATCCCCGCACGTCGACTCTCAGGCTGTAGTCAAAGACGAGGGCTGTGCCTCACGCTGAGACCACACAAACGCACTCTTTACTCACCGCCTGCCCGCCGCTCTGTGTGTCACATGACTCACTGACACTTTCACTTCCTGTTGCTTTGTTTGTTTAAAGTCTGAAACAGTCGACACAAAAGATCTGTCAGCGCTGCTAACCAGCTCTGCACCAGCAAACTCTGGCGTCCCAAAATGATCACTCAGATTAATCATTCTGATCGCTTAAATATTAGATCCAGTCTGTTCTGTTGAAACCAGAAACACAACACGAGTCAGAGAAGGTCTCCCTTCTGACAGCAGGGTGATGATGGCCCTCCTGCAGCTCAGAGAGAGTCACTGTCGGAGGCTGTTGGTAAGGGCCCCGAGCAGGTCTGGTCCATGAGGGACCAGAAGGACTTGTAAAAGTCGACAGGAAGGCCGTCCATCCCCTCAGCTCTGCTGCTCTGCAAACTCATCATGTATCAGTGATAACTCATGAGTTATCCCTGAGCTGACCTAAGGGAGACCTACGAGGAAGCTGCTGAGCAGAAACCAGCAACCTAACTCCTAATCTCAGACCCCCCCGGACACACACACACACACACTCCTGTGCAGCTACCCCCCCTGCACCAACAATGTTGTGCTCCACACTGACCACAGTTATCAGCTCTGAATGTTTTATTCCCATAATCTGACCCTTTTATCAGATTAACACAGATTACCTCTCACCCCCCCCCCAGGTTAATGGCATCATGGGAAAATAAACGGCTCAATCTTCTGCTTGTTTTTATGGATTATAAGGCCGAGGGTTTACATGAAATCCCTCCAACACGCAGGTATACACACACACACGGATAATCTGCAGGTAGAACGACACACAGTGGCATGTCAGGCAGACTTACAAACAGACGGAATGGAAATAAACTCCTGATGAGAGCAAGGATCATAGACAGGTATGTGACATACATGTGACAGTCGTGTTCTCTAAGGTGTTCACGTGTGCAGGTGTGACATGTTTGTCAGAGGCAGTGGGGGTTCTAGACCAATTTTACTGGGGGGGCCAGGCTGGGGCCAAGGATGTTGTCAGAGGGACACATTCAACCCTGACAAAAGAGACTGAGAAGGGCGAGGACCGGCTGAGAACAAACTGGCAAAACATCAGTGCATCCCTATATACTAGACATATATACTACTGTGTACTATATCAAAATACAGACTGACAGCAGCTGTTTGGCTGTTTACACTCAACATGAGTCCCTTAGCGCTCTAAGGGACTGTAACCAAGTGCCACACGCATGTGTTTCGCCTGTAACGTCGGTGCGATACCGAAGCTTTTTTTATTGTATAATATTTGTTTGGTGTGGAGGGGGGCCACAGGGGGGTCCAGGTTCAGTTTTACAGGGGCACTGGCCCATGTTGGCCCCTCCCCAGAACCGCCACTGGTCAGAGGGTCATGAGCTACCTGTTCTGAGGCTACATTAACATTAAACAGAAGTGACCGCGTGGACAAAGGAGACACCAGACAGAGTGATGAAGCAGCAGAAGAACTTAAAGCGAGTTGAGTGAATATATTGACATTCCCCTGTTTCTAGATCTGACCTGGTTTCATGTGGAAATTTAACCCCTCCCCCAAAAACACCTGAAGATAGTAATCAGCAAGATCAAGGAACTGCTGGTGGACCATAGGAGGCCCCTCCCCAGTCATCATCCAGGGGAAGGACATCACGACCCTGGACTCCTAAGACAACCTTGGGGTCCAAGTCAGTGACAAACTGGACTGGTCTGAGGACTCTGACTGCCTGTGTAGAAGAGGACTCAGCAGCGGGCACATGAAGAACTACTATCAGTGTTCATTGATGTGGTATGCTGGACTGCCAGACTGTCCAACCATCCAACTGTCCAATCATCAAACTGTCCAATCATCAAACTGTCCAACCATCAAACTGTGTACTGTTTTCACTTTCACTTGTTTCTTGTGAACTTTAAATAAAAAGTGTTATTTCTTTCTTTCTCTCCTTTTTAATGTTTTATTTGGGGGGGTGTCTAAGATCTTAATCATTTTGTCATGATATATAATTATGATTTAATCTTTATTTTCATAAGAGGAACTCTGACCATGTGGCAGACCTGTGTGTGTGTGTGTGTGTGTGTGTGTGTGTGTGTGTGTGTGTGTGTGTGTGTGTGTGTGTGTGTGTGTGTTTGTGTGTGTGTGTGTGTGTGTGTGTGTGTGTGTGTATGTGTGTGTGTGTGTGTGTGTGTGTTTGTGTGTGTGTATGTGTGTGTGTGTGTGTTGTGCTTTATTTGTCCTGCAGGGGGAGCTCTTGTCCTCTCTGAGTAAACTGACTTCCCTCCATGGTCTCCTCCTGTCTCTCTGCCTGACCTTAAGCCATCTCTCATTATTTATTTGAGAGATCATTGATGCCAGAAAGCAGAGGATTCTTTAAGAATGTTAAAATTTGTACATTTCACATATAAAATCAAATATAAAATTATCAATCAAATTAAATATCAGTTCATGATCAGGTTTAGATGATCTGAACACCAAAATGTTTTAAGTTTACTTTTTAGTTTTATTTTATTTTAAAATTCCCTCTGATGTCAGGATAAATAAAAAAACAGAACTGAATAAGAAATAAGGCAAAATAAGTTTAAAGATATATATAAACAAGATAAATATCAACAAAATAACCTATAACTAATTACATTTCAACAAGATAAACATCAATAAGATAAATATCAACAAGATAAACATCAATAAGATAAAATTAAGCAGATAAACATCAACAAGATAAACACGAACAAGATTAATATTAACACGATAAACATCAACAAGGTAAATATAAACAAGATAAACATCTGTGTTTTTGCGTGTATATTTAGCAAGTTTGAAAGGCATGTGCAAACTGGCACAGCGTTATGCACAAATGGCTGCAGGCACTGTAAAGCTCATCATAACATTGCTTTACAATCATAGACTGTATAAAATATGGACGTAGTATCCATGACGTCACCCATCTGTTTCTGAAGAGCTGTTTTGAGACCAATCGGCAGCGGCAGCCATATTGCTGCTGTCGAGCCAGTGTGACGTAAAGAGGCGGAGTTTGAGCCTCCTAGCCAACAGCTGCTGTGTCCCCGCAGGCAGCTGTGCCTCTCATTGGAAAACTCGTAATCTCAATATCTTCGAAATTACCGCGTTACAAAAAAATTCACCCCCCTCACAGTGAGAGCACATCGAGAAATGAGCTATCCAGACAACACTCATCTTTTGTACCATGCTGTAAACATGATTATTTCTGCTGTAAAGATCGTCTTTTTCCCATTCATGTGTATGTGACTTCCGGTACTTCCGGAGCCAGCCTCAAGCTGATCCTGGGTGAACTGCAGACTTTAACACTTCCGCATTGGTCTCATATTTTTAGACCGGAGGTTGCCGCTTGTTTACAACACACATGCCCACAACAGCAGGGCTTACAAGCATTACTAAATTTTTTACACACGGTTATGTCATTCATTAGTCTAACAAACCAAGAGATCAACAAAAACATTAGGCTACCTTGCCCCTAATAATAAAACAACACAAATTCAAAGCAGTTCAGCACCACAGATAGCGACCACATCATTCTGACACCCACTTTAACAGTTTCAACTGATGAGAGCACAGTAGGCCACTGTATCAACAGCAATAAAGTTTAGTATAATTGGCACAGCGGCCCACATGTTCACAAACAAAAGATCAATATGAAGTATGAGGCCCACTCACAACTGTTTCAAGGGCAATGAGCCTTAAGCTCCGCAGACTTGTCCACGATGCACTGTGTCCATTATCTTTGCTCTGTCATTCTCAATGGACAACATGGCAAGTCCACTCAGTCTCTCCTGTCCCACCGTGCTCCTCAAGGAGTTTTTAATTAGTTTTAACTTGGAGAATGAGCGCTCAGAAGTTGCGACGGTGACGGGAAAAGTAAAAAAATAAGAATAAAAGGAGGGCGTTGCAGAGATCCGCAACAGACTTTTGCTTTGGTATCTGGTCCCTGAAAGAGGTTCTAAAATAAAGCAGCTGGCCAGGGAAGCTGGGGGCGATGTCCCGACTGTAGTGCTCACTAAGGGCCTGATCTACCAAGATCTCAAATAACGGGCGCTATATTGCGTGTACAAACTAAAACATTGCACGTGCTATTTCTGGGCGTGTTGCGGTTGATCTACTATGATTGCGTGCGCTAATGATAACAAGTGCAAAAGTGGAACAGACTGCCCTTAAATGAGGGTTTTGCGTGTGCTAAATCAGCTGCAAATAAGGTTTGAAGCCATGGATTTGGAGGTTTTAGTGGAGGACGCAAACAAACACATCAGTGAACTCCAGCAGAGACATATCGGCGTTTTTGGGAGGCCTGAAAAGGTGAATGCTGTGAGAAAAAACAGAAGATCTGCCGATGAAATAAAAAAAAGATCAAGAACATTTAATTAGTTCAAAAGTCTGCCAGTCTTGCACTAGCTACTTAATTGGGAAGTAGTTCTCCAAGTTAAAACTAATTAAAAACCCTCAGCAGTATCGTGGAGGACGTAACATTGGGCTTATGAGCTATACTGCAGACAGTCAGCAGGGGGAGCTCTGAATCTAGCCAAAGGTTCGGCGGTGTGAATGAAGGGAATGTTTGCGTTTGGTGTGAACAATAAGGTGTCCACTTTAATCTACAGTCTATGGTCCAAACCTACACAATGAAAATCTTCAACAGAGTTTCTATGAGATTAATATTTAATGATGTCATGATGATGTCATGATGTTAGTGCCACACACCTCTGAATGCACTGAGACAGTCCTGCAGGTCCAAACATGTCTGAACAAGTCTTTACCTGACTGCAGACCAAATACAGTCCTCCTCAGTCCTCCCCCCTCCTCCTTCCACAGGCTGCCACAGGCAGTGCATTGTGGGTATTCAGAGAGGGGACAGTGTTGGTCACAGCTGCATGGACAGTGACGCTGCTGTCCGTCTGAAGAAGACCTCAGTGTGCCCGAACTCCTAGGGAGAGAGGGGGAGCGAGAGAGAGAGAGAGAGAGAGAGAGAGAGAGAGAGAGAGAGAGAGAGTAATATATATACTATGTAATGAATTTATATGTTATGAATATGATAAAATATATATATATATATAATCAATACAATATATATAATTAATATAATAATGATATATATGTAATGAATATAAGGGAGCAGATCTCAGGTTTTCATGAATCAATCTGTAAGGTCTACTGTAGAGCGGCCAGTTTGAGGTCTGATGATGACATCAGGTGTGATTCAGGTGTGTCCAGTTGGAGGTCTGATGATGTCATCAGGTGTGATTCAGGTGTGTCCAGTTTGAGGTCTGATGATGTCATCAGGTGTGATTCAGGTGTGTCCAGTTTGAGGTCTGATGTTGTCATCAGGTGTGATTCAAGTGTGTCCAGTTTGAGGTCTGATGTTGTCATCAGGTGTGATTCAAGTGTGTGTTTGAAGATGGACTTACATGATTCAGGGATGTGATGGTTTTGTTTTAGGGGAGCAGGTAAAGGGAGAACAGGATCTAACTTTGGACTTTGTGGACACAGACTTAGGAAGAACTGACAGAATCATATTTGCATTGCACAATGGGAGTTGTAGGACTGTTTGTGAGCTTGCAGTCTGCCCCTGGTCTCTGTGGACCAGCGGTTTGAGGTCATATCTCTGGTTTGATTCCTGCTCCCGGTTCAGAGTTTGCTGTAAATAAAGAAACAGGCTCACATGCAGAAAAATAAGGAATCACACACAGCACACAACCTCCTCTTATTGAAACTACAGACCTTCATGATTCTGTACCTGCAGCATGTTCATCTCTGAGGTCCTGACTGAGACCGTAACAGCAGAGAGGAGGAGATGATTCACACTCTGTGGTGTCCTCAAATGCAGCACGGGGAGCTTCCATCAGTGTGACAACCAGCTTCATCACACACTCCAACCTGATGTTTCTTTATCTGATGGAAATCACTTATTGTGTTTATGGATCTGCAGCAGCACCAGATTATCTCTCAGCACAAAG